>NC_045428.1:372051261-372353011 GCF_902635505.1 Sarcophilus harrisii
TGAGTGATTCTGGGCAAATCAAATAACCCCAAATGCCTGCAAAAGCAAAATAAAAAAGGATTTTTGCATCCCATCGTAACTTCTTATTAATCTTCAAAAAAAGCTATAATTTATCCATATTGTTGCTAGAATTCCTGATTGGAATTTCTTGCTAATATGTGCTTATCAGTTCCACCTACTGTAGTTTCTTTACTGCTGCCAAATGTGCTATACTCATTCCTGCCTTTGTGTGGTAACTCATGTAGTTCTTCTGGACTGGAATCACCAGAACTTGCCTTTCTTTTCTTTTTAATGCCCCCTTCAAAATATACTCAAGTCCCTCATTTTCAATGAAGCTGTTCCATCAAACTCTGGCCCATCTTTATGTAGTACACCCTACATAAGATGTTTTTCTCCAACTCACATTCATACTCCAGATTAGAAAGTTGCACTGAAGGAGGTCACCTATACTCCCGGCTTTCCCTCTGGTTTCAGGATCCTAATACCATAACTCACTGACCACTACCACCACCACCAAAAACCTTCCCCTTGAGTCAGCTAATAAATATAATTAGCTCATAGTAAATACATTTACTAAGAAGGCATGGTAAGAATTTTCCCCATAAAACTGGAGTGCACTTTGCAATAAATACAAGATCCTGTCTCTCCTTGTGGAGTCTTCATGTGACTTTTCCTGGCACAATATCTCTGCTGGATGAGTCTCTAATGTGGGTTCCTAGGTTCTGGCACCATTTTAGAGTTCAACTTTCAAATCACAAGATCATTTTTCCTTGAATCTATGATTAGTTTTCTTCTGCCAGGGATCTAACTTCTTGAAGCTGCTTTCTCTCTCACATCCCTGCCTCTTTTTTCATGCTTGTCTGTAGAATAAGTGTCTTTTGTTTCTAATTGTTCTTGCCTGGACTCTTTACTTGGACTGGTAAATTTAGCTTTTTAAGACCCATCATATGTGTGACCTATTTTACTAGTTGAATGGGCAAAGAACTACTGCCTTTTCCAATTCAATCAAGAAGACTCTTAAAAACATATTTCATAAAAGGATAAAGTGTTATTAGAAATATGCACTTTATTATTATATTAATAATTCATTACCTTTATTATGCATTCTATCACTCCATCATTGATGGCATTGGGCAAACTCTATCCAGACATTTAATATTCCCTCAAATTTAAAAAAAGTTTATGAACATATGATCAATTATTATTATACCATTGCACATGGAGACTGAATATAATTGTAGAGTTTATTGTCATCAAATTGAAGTTACAACAATTCAATTTACCGATCTTAATAATGTAAATAATTGTTTTGTGCTATATAATAATTAAAGTACGTGGAGTTAAAAACCTTACTTAAGTTACTGTAATTAATGTTACCTTTTCACAGAGCCAAATGAAATTATGAATATTGTTCTTTCTTTTTACCTTATTATTCCTTCAAGACTAATTAGTATTGTGTCTATAATTGTCTTTTGATAATAAGGGAGCATGATGTAATGAAAGGTTACATGACTTGTGGTTATGTGACTTGGACTTGAATCTCATCTTTAACACTTATAACAATATGGTATTAACTAGGCAGGCAATAAGCATTTATTAAGTCCCTACTTTGTGCCAGACACTGTGCTAAGCAGAGCATAAGATGAATCATGTAACCTTGATGAATCTAAGTATCTTTTACCAACCACAAAGGCATAAAATGTTCAAACTATATCATAAAGTTGAAAAGAAAGAACTTTGTGCTTTTTGAAGTATAAAACTTCATAGCTGGACTCAATTCTTGGGATTTAAATAATTTGTAGTATATATGACTTTGTCTATATCCCCTTGTGTCACTCGGAGAATCCTGACTACCCCTTTTTATTTTTGAAGGAACCTTTTTATAATCTGATTTGTACATTCTACAATGGCCTTGACCTGTGGGGTTATATAGTATGCCAAATATATGACATATGCCATGATTGAGAAGAAACTGCTGAACAGTCTTGGATGTATGACTGTCTATTGTCAGTTTTTATATTTTTTTGACAAACCTGCTATTGAAAAACATTGATACAGATGATGGATAACATGAGAGGTGGCCTCTCCTCTTTGTAAAGTGACCATAGCAAATCCTGAATAAGTATCTACTATAACATGTATTCTAGACTTTTTGTAATGTGTAAAGTCCATTTCCCAAATATTTTTAGGTTTATCCCCTTGTGGGTTAACACCTTCCTGAAGGTGTGAGGATTGATAAGGGATACAGGAAGTGCATCTTTTCACAATTTGTCTTCCTTTGATATGATATAACTTTCTAAGTAATTTCATGGAAATATGATAATCAGCATGTGGTTTTTCTGCTTTTTCTAAAGGGGTTATGACTATATGTGCTCCTAGGGCTGCATTAATTTTCCTGTTAACCTAGAATATGGGTCCTTGTCCATCAGTATGAGATCTTAGATGTGTAATAAAGGGATTAACAAGTTGGATCATGTTTTGATCAAATTTAAAAGTTCTTTGTAGCACCCCCACAGCACATTGACTACCAGATATAATATTTATAGGGGATTCTAGCCCTGTATAATAGCATACAACTGGTTCTTTTGAGTGTGGAAGCATAAGGAGTGGATTATAGGTTCTTAATTTGCATGGCAGAGCATAAAATGGCTGCTTTATGATCCTTTGTAGCATCTGTGAAGACATTGGGGCTGACTATGGGGATAATTTTGGTAAGCTGGGGAATAATCCAAGGCTAGGTTTCCTAGAACTTCACATAGGTGAGGATTCTCTCTGCTTTACTTTCACCTATTTTTAGCAGTTTGGTCCATAGATCATCATGTGTCAATAGGAACTCCTATTATCTCTTACTATGTTGACCCAGACTCTGCCCTTCCTTCCACTGATTTGTAAAATGCTGACTAGCACTTTTCTATTCTCATTTATACTTTCCAAATAGGGTTCTATCACCTTAATTTTTGACATATATTTTCATTCAAAGCTGGCTCTTTGATTTATCACTCCTAGTGGTTGTTCTGGGGCAAGCAATACAGAAGCTTCAATGCTTTTATGAATATCTACTTTGAGTGTCCTGTAACCTTCTCATAATCTCCTGAATGGTAGCTATGGCCTTGGAGGATCATTGCCAAGATGAGGTCAGGCAGGGATCACCTTTCAATATTTCATATAAGGGCTGTATGAGAGGAAGGAATAGCAGCTCTTGGGCTCAACCATTGTATATCCCCTATCATCTTCTAAAAGGCATTTAATATATTTATGCCATTTAATCTTATCTCTGGAATCTTTGCATGATAGTGTCTTGACTCACTTCAAATCCTTGATATTGATATGAGGCAACTTTTTGAACTTTATCTGGGGCTATCTTTTTAATAGAGAGGGATCATTGTTCTACCCATACAAAGCTGTTGGATTTCTGGGGACATTTTTGGGGCAGAGATAGCCATGACTTGTGCAATGGCCTCTTCTAAAAATCTGTTGTGAGAACAATGCCCAAATCCTGTAATATATCTCAACCTGTGAAATTCAGCTGTGATCATCTGTGGTGGTGTGCCTTCAGTCCCACTGAGTTGTTCAAAGACTGCAGTCATATTAGGACCCTGTGCTAACTGAGCTGCAAGTGTTCTGGCTTATTTGACAAATTCAGCCATCTAGAACACAGATTGACCAGGGAAAGAATAGTCCTAGCCAATGCCTTCCAATCATTAAGGCACAGGATTGTCATAGGTATATTTTCTTGCTTGTATATAACTAAAGGGGCTGTAGGCCCATATTTTTGGACAGTCTTTTAGGTTGCTTTTTTTTTTTTTATTTTGCTGAGGCAATTGGGGTTAAGTGACTTGCCCAGGGTCATACAGCTAGGAAGTGTTAAGTGTCTGAAACCAGATTTGTAACTCAGGTCCTCCTGACTTCAGGGCTGGTGCTCTATCCACTGAGCCACATAGCTGCCCCTTTTAGATTATTTATTGTTTTCAAAGGAAGGGGTTCATGCCTTCTACTCTGCCCAGGATTAAAAGGATCATTCTCCTCTATGACCAGAAAGAGACCTTCTCAAGTATTAACACCTTTAGCCTGGAGTGCTTATAGTTTGTTGTAATGCGGATTCCCTATTGCTTCCATTACAGAGCATCCTGCCCTTCCTGATGTTATTCCCCACTACCTTTCCTGCTCGTTTTATCTCATGAAATGTTGCAAGTTCCCCTCTTCTTTTTTGCTGTTTTGTATTCCTCCTCTTTTTGAGGAACGGAGAGCATACCCACATTGTAATTTTCAGGGGGTTGCCTAGGAAGTCTAGATCTGGATACAGACCGCCAAGGGAGCACTCAGCAATTTGCTGTGATTCTCAGTTGTTTTCCTCTTTCCCTGCCCACGGGACAACTTTTTGCCATGCCCAGAGAATAAGGCAACACCTTTTACTCACCATAATCCACCTCAGGTAGTTCAAATGTGACAAATTGACAGTAAATGAACATATTTTATTGATATTACAGTCAAATAATAAATATTCACATGGTGTACAAATGCAGAAAACTAATTCTAAAGATAAAAAAACAAACAAAAAACCCAGAAGCAGATAAGAGTTAAGTGATTTGTCCAGTCAGGAAGTATTTGGAACAGGATTAGAACTAAGGTCTTCCTGAGTCTAAGATCTGTAATCAGTAAGTAGCATTGTGGAGAGAGCATTGGAATGGGATAATGACAAGTCAATTACATATCTGTCTTTAGAAACTTCTGAGCTACATGGTATTGAATAAGTCATTTAATTGCTTACATCTTCAATTTCCTCATCTATAAATTGGAAACATTATTAACATTTACATCAGATGGTTGTTTTGAGATTCAGAGGAAATATCTGGATGTTTATATGCATATTATATATATGTATGTATATATATATATATATATATGTATATACATACATATATATGGATGTTATACATATATGTACATTTACAGAGTACATATGTATTTAAGCACATAGACATGTTTATGCATATATATACCACATTCTCATTCTCACATACACATATAATATCAAAGAATAGTGCTTTACAAATCTTACAATGTTATTTGTTTGCTGGGAACTATTATTAAGAAGCTATTGTATTGGCCAGAGAGTATAGGAATAAATTGAATTTTCCTTAAAATGATAAGCAACATCAGCAAGCATTATATATAATTGAGAAAAGCTAGAAGCATTCCCAAAATGATCAGGGGTGAAAGAAAGATGCCCATCATTACCATTAGTATTCAATACTGTACTCAAAATGTTAATTTTAGCAATCAGAGAAGAAAAAGAAATTGAAAGAATTAATTAGACAATGAGGAAACAAAACTACCCACTGTTTGCAGATGATATAGTTATATGTTTAGAGAATCCTAGGGAATCAACTCAAAAACTACTTGAAATAATTAACAACTTTAGTAAAGTTGTGGGATATAAAATAAACCCATAGAAATCTTCAACATTTCTATATATTACCAACAAAGCACAGCAGCCAGTGGTAGAGAAATTCCATTTAAAACAATTGTAAACATTTTAACATATTTGGAAGTCTGTCTGCCAAGACAAAGATAGGAATTATATAAACACAATTATAAAACATTTTTCACATAAATAAAGCCATATTGAAACAATTGGAAAAATATCAAGTGATCTTGGGTAGGTCAAGCTAATATTATAGAAATGACAATTCTATAAAAATCATTCTATTTATTCAGCACTATACACATCAAAAGGCCAAAACAATTTATAAAATTAGAAAAAAATAATAAAAAATTATCTGGAAGAAAAAAAATTAAGAATATCAAAGGGAATTAACAGAAAAAATTCCAAGAGAAGGTGACCTAACTGTATAACATCTAAAACTGCATTATACAATGAAAGTCGTCAAAATCATTTGGTACTGGCTAAGAAATGGAGAGTTGGATCAATGGAATAGGTTAGGTATGACTATAACAATCTACTGTTTGATACACACAAAGACTTCAGCTTCTGGGATAAGAATGCACTATTTGCCAAAAATTGCTAGGAAAATGTCAACTAGTATGGTAAAAACCAGGCACAGACTAGCATCTTTCACTCCATACCAATATAAGGTTGAAATGGTTTAGTGATTTAAAAATAATGATACTATAAACAATTTTGGAGAGCATAGGACAATTGGTATGTCAGATAATTGGAGAAATGAGGAATTTATGACAACAAAAAATAGAGATATTATAAAAATCAAAGTGAATAATTTTTATTACATTAAATTTAAATTTTTACAGAAACAAAAACAATGCAGCCAAGATCAGAAAGGAAGCAGAAATCTGGGAAACAATAGTTACAACCATTGTTTCTGAAAATAGCCTCATTTCTAAAATATATAGAAGACTGAGTCAAATTTATAAGAATACATGTCATTGCCCTATTGATAAATGGCCAACGGATGTGAACAGACAGTATTCAGATGAGGAAATCAAAGCCATCTCTGACCATATGAAAAAAAATGCCCTAATTACTATTGATTAAAGAAATGCAAATCAAAGAACTTTTAGATAGCACCTCAGCTCTCAGACTAGCTGAGATGACAGGAAAACATAATGATACATGGGGAGGGGATATGGGAAAACTGGGACACTAATGCATTATTGGTGTAGTTATGAACTTATCTAGCCATGCTAAAGAACAGTTTGAAATCATGTCCAAAAGATTTTATAACTATACATAACCTTTCATCTAGCAGTAACACTGCTGTAATATTAATGTAATATAACACTATTATTCTATAATAAATGATTGCATTAATGTGAACATATATGTCTATATCTTATGTCTTAATGATTGTTATGTTTTCATGATTCAAGTCTTTTGTTCCTTAAATGTAATGAAATAGATGCTGTGTGCTCCATGGGAAAGTTTAGCATGCACTTTTTTTTAACCATAAGAAACTACAATTTATAAATAATTCTGGATTGAGGAAACTATTTTTGGAAATTTGCCAAACTTGGAAAGGAAAATATATAGTAGAAGAATATAAAGTAGATGAGTGATAAATTTCTTTTCACACTACTGCTGTGGACTATTTTAGTGTTGACTATTTTGAAATGGTTTATCGTAAAAATCTCTCTTTTTGAAAATTCACAAAATCAGAACCATAATAGAAGCTTAACCTAGAAAGAGTTTTCTAATCAGTTAATCCCCAGCAACAAAAAAGTAGATATATTTTCTTATCAAATATTTCTCTTCCTCATTTTTTTTTCTTTTAATTTGCTGGACTCTATAATGCATTGAAGTTGTTCAACTTTACTGGATAAAATTTCAGATGATTTTAAAACCGATTCCATAAAAAAAATCAAAGAAAACCCTGTTTGCTTCTGTTTATTTCCTAGTTTTGTTAATTAATTTTACATGCCCATACATAGAGATTGGAGTTACAAAAGGACTAAAATCAAGGTTACAGTTGGCAATTTTCTCTTGACAGCAACAGGTGAAAATTAACAAAAGTCATTAACTGTAACATTTACATTGAAATACCTACTTGTTTGGTCATTATAAGTGTAACTACTAAATGATATAAATAACTTTGTAATTCAAATGTTCAGTTACTTTTATATGCCCAATTGATAATCAGTGAACATATTTTCTGGTATTACAGTGAACTAATAAATGCTCACATAGTGTCGGTATACTAAAATCTAAATAATTTAATAGACCATTTTTTCATTGTTCAAGATCCATTTACATTCACACTGAGCTAAGTATTACAGCTCATTAATAAAACTAAAAGCAATTGAGTAGATCACTAGTAAAGATAATTTAACAGGAAAGCAAAAGCAATTTTTTCTTCTTGCTTGTTCTATGCCTCCTATTTAATTTTTAGTGAATTGTTGCCATTAACAGAATATTGGGAATGCTGAATATGACTGACAGAATCTGTTCTTATTTTAGGTATGTTTGAATAGAAAGGAGTTAGAATCCTCGTCTTTAGGTTCCCAAGCCAGAGTTCAGTTGACTAAATAACATCATACCCCATTTTACTTGTGATACCTATAGGCATAGTGAGATTGGTACTAACTACTAACCTGTCTGTGTATTATCATTAGAGGATACTCTGGAATGTGTAGTGGCTTTCTCTTTTCCTCAGAAAGTAAGTTGTGTCTCTTGCGTTAGTTTTGTTACTTTGTGCATAGGTTCTCATTGGTCTAGAGATTAGTGGATTTTGTCTATTAAGACTGGGTAGTTATCATTACTTTCTCAAAAAACTTTTTGTCTTTGTTTGTCTGTCTGTCTGTCTGTCTCTCTCTCTTTCTCCCTCCCTCCCTCTTGGTGATTTACCCAAAATCAAAGCTAGTAAGTGTTAGGATCTGAGTCCAAATCTGACCTTAGATATTTCCTGACTTCTGGGCTGGTGCCACCGCACTATCTAGTTGCCCCCTTACCTTTGTTTTGATCTAATTCCTGATCATTTCATTCTGCATGTGATAGAATGTAAACTTTTTGAAGATAGATAAAGTTTCATTTCTGTCTGTGTACTTCAAGTACCTAGTATAATCCTAAGCACATGGTGGGCATGTAGGAAATGCTTATTGATTGATGGCTTCAAAGAATAAATATGTAACTGAAATATTAAAACATAGTTTAAGAAGTATCATTAACTATTGGCATAATCTTCATTCCCCCAGTTAACAAGCCTCTTTCGTTCTACAACCACCTTTTCTCACAAACATTTTTCTGTTGTGTGTAAAGTTTTGTGCTATGCTCTCAAAATACAAAGAAAAATACAGCCCCCTTTCAGGAGTTTTAAACTCAAATAAGAGGAACGACTATATATGTTCATTGCAGTAGAGAATATATTTCAATAATCCAGATGAAAGGAAATGAGGACTTGAACTAGAATGGTGACTGTGTGAGAAATGATAAGGCGACATATATGAAAGATGTTGTAAAGGAAAATTTGGCAATTGATTGGACATGGGCAGTGAGTAAGAGAAGAATACAGGATGACAATGAAATTTTAAGCTTTGGAAACTAGAGTAATGGTAATATCTGACAATAATAGGGAAATGTTTGGAAGAGTAGATTTTTTTTAGGAAAATATGAGTTCTAATTTGTATATGTTGAATTTGATATGCCTATGTTATCTTTACAGCAAAATGTCAAATAGGCAGTTAGTAATGTGGGAATGAAAATCAAGAGAGAGATTAGGAGTGAATAAATAGAACAGGGAGTCATCTGCATAGAGATAATAATTGAGCTAAGGGAAACTGGAAAAAATCTCTTGATGAGAGAGAACAGAAAGAAAAGTAAAGAGAGGGTTCAAGGTATTTGGGGAACAGAGTTTTGGGGAACTTCTGTGATTACTGTGTAAGAAACATCTAGACAAGGATACAGTTTTGTTATCAGGTAAAGAGATGTCCAACCTTGCGGTGATGAACAATAGGATGATAACTGGAGTGGAAAGACAGTTAAAAGACATAGGATTGAATCTTAGTTTTACCATTAACTAGTTCTGTGACAAGTTGCAAATGTTGAATTATGAGCCTCAGATTCCTCATTTGCAAAATGGAAATATATTCTTTATATAGCTTACTTTGAGAAAAGCATCTTACAAAATTATAAGGTGTGATATAAATGTGAAATAATTTATTACTTTGTATAATTGTAGATTGACTAACAGAATTACAGAGAAGTTTCCATTATGATTTTGTAGCTTCTGATTTGTCAAATGAGATCCATATCTGCTTTGCCTTCAATTTCTGTCATTTTTTTGGATCTTTCAACTGAATAATTAAGTGCTTAATATTTACAAGATATTATGCTAAGCAATATAGATACAAAAGCTAAAACAAAACAGTCCTTGCCTTAAAAGAGTCAAAGAAAAATTTAATATCTTTGCATATATTTTGAAAATAATGTTATTATTTAAAAATAAAAATAATAACAATTAAAAAGAAACACATACAAAATAAAATTTTAAAGGATAGAATATAGAGAATAAAGAGAAGGGTGCTAATAGAACCTTGGGGAAACACCTTAAGGTACAAGAAAGAGGTAAAATTTCCAGTGAAGGAGACCAAAAAGGAATAATTACTATTAAACACAGGCAAAATTATGCTTTTCATTTCAAATTATGCTGAGGTTTTCTATGTGAAAATAAGTTTTCTTATCTTGGCTCCGAATATATACAAAGAATGATTATCTCTTTATTTCCTCCCCTGAAGTTATTCCATTTTGATACTTCATGGTATAGAGGTAAACCTTGCTTTTCAAAATTTTATCAGGGGAATATGAGCTTTAGAAAATTTCTCCTAAATTGTAAAGGCTTTGAGAGTGGGCGTGGTGAAAGGCTGCTCCTCTGTTTTTTGATTCTTAGACTTGTTGAGTGTGAAGAGGTTTATCACTAGGTTAATAAGCAGTTGAATAATTTTAACCCCATCATCTCTTGAATACAACCTACCATGTCAGTGAGGTTGTGATCTGCATCTATTAATAGTGTGCCCACACAGTCAAAATATCTACAACTCATTTCAATACACATATTATGTATTTTAGATAATATAGTAAATGAGAGAGGGAAGAAAGGGGAAGGAAGGAGAAAGGTCAAGAAATCTGATATGTGTAAGAATGAGAAGAATATGGAAAAAAGGCAATTTCTACATTAAAACATTTTCTTCAGTTATAGAAACATTAGATAGAGCAGTAGTGTTGGAGTAACAAAATTTAGCTTTGTGAACTTTGATAAGTTCTGAGTATTAGCAAAAGTATGTGACATTTTTGTACTATCTACCTCATAGAACTGATGTGAAGAAAGTTCTGCACAAATTGAACATGTCGTTTCAATACTTTGCTGGATCCATTATCTCATTATTGTTGTGACTCTATCCAGGTGGTCATTTTACCCATTCTGCATTTTTTTATGCTGTCTGATTCTTGAACATTTTGTTCTTAAATCTTCCATACAGAACCTACCAAATATACTGGATTTTTTCTCTGGTTTTCAAAATATTAATTTGCTTTCCATGCATCATGTGTCATTGTGGCCAACTTATGACCACTATGAAACTTACTTTTGACTTTTAATTTTATTTCTCTTGAGACCATGATATTCTATGATTTTCAGTTATGTAATACTACTAGACATAGAGCACAGTACTCAATTGAAGACACAGTGAAATATACTAATAGTTCTCCTTGGTCAGTGTAACTACTAAATAAATAAAAAGTAGATAGATAGAAGTAGATGGGAAGATTGGAGAGAAAAAAAAAACAAATTTCATTGAGATGGTGGCATGACTTTTCTGAAGATGCCAATGTTTTCCTTGTTGGAAAGGGAAAGCACCTTTTTTGGTAATCAAAGGACTAAAACAGATCACTTGACTAACACAAAGATGTATTATTATATAAATTGCTAGTTCTGGACAAAAAAAAATATAACCTAGCATTGATATAGTATTTTAAATTGTATCTGATAAAACAATGTAAGTTAAGTTTATAGTTCCTAGATCAGAACTATCAGAATACAATGTAAAATAATGTCCCATCAAAGTTATTCTTTTCCTCTTATAGTAAATTATTACGATCTTAAGAAACTCAACTATTCTAAAATAGACTTCTGTATATCTACTTAAGTTTTATGTATAGAAGAGAAATATATATTTGCAAGATCAAAGAGAGAGTAGAATTAAAAGAAAAGAAAATATGGTTGCATTGCTACTTTGTTGGGGGGGAAGAGCAACAATAATGTTTATGTATTCTGTTCTTTGGAAAAACATTAAGACTGAAAAGAAGCAATATTTTCCATTTCTTTTCTTTATCTCTATTGTTACTCTTAAGTTTTCAAAGGATAAATTTTCTCTTTGTTTTGTCCCTTTGATATGATGAGGAGCTCATGCACTCTCTCTTACCTTCAAGATCTTTCTTTTACTTTGAAGGCTGAGAAACCCTTCCTTTCTGCATAATCAGGTACTCAGCAACAGTAGTCCAAAAAGACTTCACAAAAACTGGTAATAGAAAAATAGCTTATCTATTAAAAAGTAAAATGTTCTGTTCCCTCTGTCCTTATACTCCTTTCCAGTCATTATTGTAAGTTTTTAAGTAGCCAGTATAGAGGTACGATAGCAGAAAATAAAATTTGTAAAGGGGAACTAAAAAGTCATATACAAATCATCCTGAAGAACAAAAGGAGATAATTACTAATTCTATCACATATTAAGCAAATACAGATTCTGGTAATATGTGCTGAATCAGCAGAAACCATATAAGTTTTGCTGTTACATTTCTTCTATGATATATAAATCCCAGACTTTCACAGTTCCAGAGCAACATAACATCAAAAAAGATGCTAATAACTTTGAAATGTTAGAAGTGGATTTTCAGGGATGAAAAAGAATGAAAGATGAAATAAAGAAGTACTCATCCAAAATCTCTTAATATTCCACTCCAAATAAGCATAAAATTACACATTTAAACAGATCCTGGGGTGGAAGAGACAACAAAAGATCAGCAAGAGACAATTTAGGAGATCTGGAAGGCTGACCTGGAGCATCCATCCTGGAGCAATCCACAATTGGTAGTATTACATAGTGGTAACAAAAGAGTAATAGCTTCAAGAGCTCTCAAGTCAGAAATGGTAAGGAAATCTGGCAATTGGCAAGAAAGGGATTAAATAGTAGTCCTTTAAAATGAGAATTAATCAATGTAGCTCAATAATTTCATGAGACATTAAGAAATAATAAACAAAATTAAAAGAATGAAAAAATAGAAAAAAATGAAATAGCTTGTCAGAAAAAAAATTACTTGGAAAATGGATTGAGAAGAGACAATTTAAAAATTATTGGACTACCTAAAAGTCATAATCAAAGAAAGAAGCTAGACATCATATTTCAATAAATTTTAAAGGAAATATTCACCAATACCCTAGAGTCAAAGAGTAAAGTAGAAATTGAAAGAACCTCATACTCATTCTTAGAGATTCCCAAAAGAAAATTACAGATATATTACAGTCAAATCTCAGAGCTCCTAGGTCAAAGATAATATACTAAAAGCAGCCAGAAAGAAACTATTCAAATATTGTGAAGTTACAGTCAGAATCACACAATTTTAGCTGCTCTGATACAAAAAGAATTGGGAATTTTGAATATAATATTCTGAAAAGCAAAAAATCTGGGATAACAACCAGGCTTCATACACCTGGACTCCTGCTACTGCTGCTTGCACTACCACAACTGCTCCTCCTCCTGCTGCATCTCCTCCTGTTGAGCAAAGCTGAGTACAATTCTTCAAGGGGAAAATGGATATTTAATGAAAGAAAGGACTTTAAACCATTCCTGATAAAAAGAGCAGAGCTAAAAGAAAATTTGACTTTGTAATACAAGACTCAAGAGAAGCATAGAAAGGTAAACATGAAAGAGAAATCATAAGAGACTCAATAAAGTTTAACTATTTGTATTTCTCAATGGGAAGATGATATGTAATGTCCAAGATTCTTTTCATTATCAGGGCACTTAGAAAAAAAACTCTACATATACAGAGGATGTAGAAATGAGTCAATCATATTTGGATGATGTAAAAAAAAATAACAAATAAGATAGGGATGACCTGGGAAAGGGAAAATGGGGGAAATTATTTCCTAAAAGGGGCAAGTAAGACCTTTTATCATGAAAAGGGTAAGGATGAGTGGGTAAAAAAAGTTTGTATCTTTCATCTAAATTGGTTCCAAGATGCAAAAAAGATAAATACATTTATTTGTGCATAATAATCTTAGTATAGAAGTAGGAGAAGAAAGTAAGAGAAAAAAAGGGGAAATTAAGGGAGACGGAATAAAATAATACAGTGCTCAGAACCAAACAGACTTTAAAGAAGTGAAAGGATAAAAAGAGAGAGAAGAAGAAACAAGAAAATAGGATGGAAGGAAAGGCATAATTAGCAATATTACTGTGAATATAAATGGAATGAACTCATCCATAAAATGTAAGTGGATAGCAGAATGCATTAGAAATCAGAATTCAACACTATGTTATTTATACGAAATACACTCAAAACAGAAACATATATGGATTTAAAATAAGGGAATGCAGCAGAATCTATTATGCCTTATCTGAAGCAAAATAAGCAGGAATAGTAAATGTGATCTCAGAAAAAGCAAAAACTAAAATTAATATAATTAAAAGAGTGAAGCTTGGAAACTACTTGGTAAGAGGCACTATAGACAAAGAAATAATATTAAGACTAAATATAAATGCCTCAAATGACATAGAATCTAAGTTCTTAAAAAAAGGAACAGCTAATTGGTGCAGTGGATAGAGCACTAGTCTTGAAGGCAGGAGGACAGGAGTTCAAATCTGGTCTCAGACATTTAACACTTTCTAGCTTTGTGACCCTGGGCAAGTCACTTAACCCCAATTTCTTCAGCCAAAAAAAAAGTTCTTGAAGGAAAAGCAAAATGAATTACATGAAGAAATAGAAAGTCCGGTGGTACCTGGGCACTTGTCTGCTTTGAAATGCCTCAAATTTTGTATTCAACATATTTCAATGAGAAAAAAGGTGATTCGGAACTTTATGCTTTTTTGGTACTCTTTGAATTTGGTTGTTGTTTTAGTTGATAAGTAGGGATGTGAGGTTGGCCAGGTATATTTCCCAGCATACTTATTGCTATTGCACTTAGGCACTAGCAGCTCCTCCTCAACAAAGGCAGTAGTGGTGCACAAAACTTTCAGGTTGGTAATCATGATGCTGAAATTGTGTGTGTTTATGGTTAGGTCATGGAGCAGGTCCTGAAGAATGATGTGGCTGCAACTTATACTCTCCAAGTTCCCAAAACAATAGTTTAGAAGGACAGAGAGTGACCAGTATGGTCAGCACAGGGAGAATCAGCAGGAGCAGGAACAGTTGTGGCAGTGCAAGCAGTAGTGGCAGGAACACAGGTGGAGGCAGCTATGGTGGAGGATGAGGATCCAGGATTTGTGGCAGCCCAGATTCCAAGATGGTGGCCAGAACCCTGGGCAATGAAGGTCACAGGACCATAACATCTTTTCCCACATCCATTCCTCTAATGAAGCTTGGATCACTTAAAGTGTGAGGAGAGTATAAGGTTATAGTTCCTCTCAGAAAGCTAATTGGGTCAAGAAACTAGGCTGAGTTGAGCTAGATTGGCTCTCCCCAGTTGGAAGCCTCACTAGGCCCTTTGAAGAATTAGGTGGGAAAAGGTGATTAGGCTAGATTAGAGATAAACTAGAAATGTACTCCTTATTAGAAAAAAATAATTTGGTATTTGTTTTTTTCACTCGTTATGCCTTCTGGAATCAATTAATAATGGGTACCGAAGTACCACTATAAAAGTATGCTGGGGGGAAGTTTAATTTGTCCCTCTCCAAATTAAATAAAGCAAACCACAAAATAGATATGAATGATGTCAAGGAATTTCATAGGATTTCAGAAAATTTAGATATGATAAACCACTGGAAAAATGAATGGGAATAGAAAAGAGTATTTGGGCAGCTAGATAGCACAATAAATAGGACCTGAATTCAGGGAAATTTGAATCAGACCTGGCCTCAGATATTTACTATTTGTGTAACCCTGGGCAAGTCAGTTAACCCTGTTTTCCTCATTTCCTCATATATACAATGAGCTGAAGGAAATAGCATACTACTTTAATATCTTTGTCAGGAAAAACTCAAATGGAATTAAGAAGAGTTGGGCATGACTGAAGTATGCCTGAAATATCAACGACAAAGAAAGGGTTATGACTTTTTCTCAGTTCTATATGGCACTTTCACAAAATTTTATAATGTATTAGGACATAGAAACCTCACAAACAAATGTAGAAAAACAAAAATATTACATAAATTTTTTTAGACAATCATGCAATAAAAGTTACTCAAACAAAAAAAAATACTCAACAAAGGGCTATGGAACCATTAAAAATAAATTGGAAATTAAATCTAATATAAAAGAATTAGTGGTCTAAAGAACCAATAATTTCATTAAAATAACAATGATCAAAATTTATGGGATGCAGGTAAAGCAAGACTTCATAGGAAAATTTTCTCTAAATGCGTACATTAATAAAAGAACAATTTAATGAACTTAAAAAATTAGAAAAATAATAAATTTACCTTATTAAATACCAAAATAGACATCTTAAATATCAAAGAAGAAATTAATAAAATTGAAAGTAAAAGTACCAATAAGTAAAAGGATAACAACAACAAAAAAAAAACCAAAGGCCTTTTTATGACAAAGTAAACAAGAAAAGAAATAATACAACCAAACTATCAATATAAAAAATGGAAAGTTTGAATCCACTTTTGATGAAGATAAAAACAGAATTAGGAGTTATTTTGGCCAATTAAATGCCAGTATAACTGACGATCAAGGCAAAATGGAAAAATAATTACAAAAATATAAATAGCTTAGATTAAAAGAATGTAGGAAATAATATAATACTTAATTAGCCCCATCTTAGAAAAAGTGATTGAAGAATCTATTAGTGATCTCCCTAAGAAAAAATTCCCAGGACCATATTGATTCTTCTACTATATAAACTCTGAAAAAATACAGAAAGAAGGAAGCTCACCAATTTTTTCATGACAAAAATATGGTTCTGATACCTAAATCAGGGATAGAAAACCCACGGAAAATTATTGAAATTGCAGAAAAATTTTAAATAAAATGTAAGCAAAGAGATTATATCACTCTTTAAAAAATCATGCATCAGGACCAGGTGAGATTTATACTGGGGTAAAGGGGGCACTATCCCAAGCTTCCTGTGCAGCTCTGAGTCTTGGCTTTGCGCATAGGGCCTCCTTGTGTTTGCAGGGAGTAACTTTGCCTGGTTTCCCATGGTTTGCCTTCTGAGCTGGGACTGGAAGCTGTTCCCCTGCTATGCTCCTCTGCTGAGTCAGGACAGAGGATCTTGGTTGCTAATTTGCTGTGATTAAGACCCTCTCACCAGCTTTTCCCAGAGTCTGTCTGAGCTCAGCTGAACACCCTTTCACCCCAGTGAGAGAGACCTTTCTTGAAATTTTCCCAGTCTATCTTGAGCTTCATTTAGTCAGACTCTGTTCAGAGGTTTAGTTTTGTGTGTTTTTTGAGGGAAACTGCAAGAGCTTTAGCAGCTTCCAGAATTTACTCCACCATCTTGACTCCACCCTGGAAGTCCCAGGCCAGTCCCTACCAAGAAAGGAAAATGATGAATGATTAAGAGAATACAAAAAATTGGGATACTAATGAATTAGTGTTGGGAAGTAGAGTTGTGTACTAGTGCAACAGTTCTGGAAAACCATTTGAAGCTATTTCCAAAAGGTATAAAACTTTGCACATTCTTTGATCCAGCAATATTACTTCTAAGTCTCTCTCACAAAGAGATCAAATAAAAGTGAAAAGGACTCATTTGTATAAAAATATTCAAATTTTTCTTGTGGCAAATAATTAAAAATTTAAGAGATGCCCATTAGTGAATGGATAAACAAGTTTTTTATAGGATTATGTTAGAATACTGTTTTCTATAAGAAATGATAAGCAAGATGCTCCCAGAAAATCAACAATAACCACAATCACAACCATAACTGCAACCAACAATACCAACAATCAACAACACCTCTACCAACAATACTTAGTAACAAGGAACAGCAACGAAGACTTATATGAATGATGCAAAGTGAAATGAAAAAGACCAGAAGAACAATGTACAAAGTAACAGCGATATTCTAAGAATGTTTAACTGTGAAAGACTTAGATACTGTGATGAAGGGCTCCAAGTCAGTTCCAAATGATATATAATGAAAAATTTTACCCACCTCCAGAGAGACTAACCACACGGTAACATAGATAAGAATTTGTTTATTCCCTCCAAAATCCTCCCTAAAGATGAGATGTCAAATTCCTCCTCCCCCTAGGCAGTAGTTCCACCTCAATATCAGGTTCCTGCTGATAACTGGTCCCAAACATAATCCATGGTTTCATAAATGGTACTTTGTGCCTCTACCCCTTCACCACCTTGTTTCTCACATTGCCTTTCTTTACCATCCTATACCTCTTCTTTGTATTATCTTGGCTGCCTCATACCACTTTTGTCACTTGTCTTTGTACCCTCTCTTCTTAAAGTACATTTGCAATCCCACTGCCCACTGCCATTGTGGGCTTTCTTAGAATATACCCAAAGAACCAGGTATGCCTACTCCCATTTTATAATTTCATAAATTAATTATGAATTCAGTTTACATTTACATAATAATTTAACATTGGTTAAGTGTTTTACATGCATTGTCATTTGTCTCTTGAGAGCTTTGTGAGATAGGTGCTATTTATCCTCATGCAACAGATGGAGGTTAAATTATTTGCCCAGAGTCATTCAGTGAAGTTTTAAGTAGGATTTGTTCTTAGATCCTTATAACTTTAAGCGAAGAACTCTTTGCCCTATGCCATACTATCGTCTATGATATTGGTACATTTACTTTAAATTGTAGCTTCTGCTTTTCAGAGTGATACATCTTTTGCAGTCCTTGTAGTCTTTTTCATCTCCTTCCTATTTATGTTTAATTTTTTCTTTACTCTGATGAGTAAGAGTCTTAGAAATTGTGAAAGTTATATTCCTGTTGCCAAGTATTTTTCTGATTAATTACCATTTTTGATGCACAATGATTGTAGCTAAGATTTCCCCCAAATGGTCAGATTATATTTTAGCTTTAATTTAGCTCCATGTACTTAATATAATCACACTTTTTTCAAAGAACTTGTGAGAGTATGAGCTGTTTTGTACAATCTGTCAAGAAGTACTATTTCTGAAACAAAAAGTTCTCAAGTTCATGAGATTCTTAGAATAAGTAAAAAAAAAAAAAAAAAAAAAAAAAAAAAAAAAAAAACAAATGAACAAAACACCAATGTTCTTTAAATGCCACTAAAATCTATTATTCAGAAATTAATATTAGGCAACATATAAGAATGATAATTATGAATGTGAATAAAGCCACCCAAAGATATTCAAGCCCACTAATCAGGAAGTTGTATCAAAATAAGGTATTAAGCCTGGGGCTTTTAGGGAGCTGAGTAGACTTCACTATGTAGCCTAATGAGCTTAGTACCTACGGTAAAAAGTCTCTTATTAGAGATAAATGTTAGCTAGCCAAGAGTCTACAAAGGGAATAAATAGATTATCTCATACAGAAAAAGAAAAAAAAAGATAACCTTAGAAAAGCCTTCCTTTTTATTCTAAGTTTTGTGGGTCTTATGAGTGAGATAGGGATGGCATCTTGTTCAAAAGAGTATTTAAAAATACTTCTGAATTTTGATCTAAAATAACCTGACAGAGTTCCTTCTTCCAAGGAATGGAAGTCACAATAATTAGGTACTTAAAGTTAGGCCAGAAACTAGAAAAAGAAGGAAGCTTCACAAGTATATGCCTAATGATATTGTGCCTACCAATGTCTGGCAGAGACCACCGATTTTGTGTGACATTATCCACTTCAATAACATTGTATGGAACAGCATCTGGCAGAGACCAGGTGTCCAAATAGCAGCCTCCAGAATCCTGAAAAGCAGCATTTTTCTCACTGAAGTCATGGACATTTAGGGGAGAATTTGCACCTATTGTAGGGTATGTTTGTTGATATATTTCTTACTGTGAAATTTCATTAAATGCCTTTGCTTTGAACTAATTATGTGCTCTAGCTTACCCTTCAAAGTAAATACCTCATAGGGGTTCATGAAATATAGAATTCTTCATCTCAGATACTCTTAAAGTCCTAAATGGATATATCATCATAGTATGGATATGAACCTTATAGTTTTGAAGATATAGACTACTATGCTACATATTTATTCTTAATATATAAATTGTACCTGTGTCATATTATTATAGCTAACTTCCCAATGAAGAAATTCCCTATACTATAAAGTAGAAAAGAATTCAAACTAAAAAGTTTCTAAATTTGAATTTCCTGTACAATCATCATTTTAGAGTGTTGTCAGTTAGAAGTCAAATGATTTGTCTAGTGCTATACAACTTGTATCAGGGGCAGGAAAAATGATTAAGTGTTAAGGCCAATTATTTTTATTAGTTATATTATTATTAATTATCATAATCTTATTCAGCATTATTATTGCAATTTAATATTTGTTCAAAAGCCTGAAAAAATCCAAGAACTTTTAATCAACCACTTGTATTTTTTGGGTGTTCATACATTATACAAATCATAACATAAAAACCTGCCATATCATTTTTTAAAAAGGCATATAGTAAAACTACAGGAAAGAATTCAAATGCTTTGAATAATGACAATAATCTAAATATCTTCTGACAAAGAATATGGAAAACAAACAGAATGGCATTCTATCAGTGTTTTCTAGTCTCTTTCTT
Organism: Sarcophilus harrisii; assembly: GCF_902635505.1. Lineage (NCBI taxonomy): Eukaryota > Metazoa > Chordata > Mammalia > Dasyuromorphia > Dasyuridae > Sarcophilus > Sarcophilus harrisii. Next base: position 372,071,604 of record NC_045428.1, read on the forward strand.
CCAAACTCTATAAACCAGCAGACAAGTAAACAAAAAAAGCTCTTTTTAATCTTTGGGAACCAATTGATCTTTAATATAATTTGCTACCAGTGTACAAGTTTGTCTTGAGTATCTTGTCTTTCCTTAGGTTGATACTTCGTCACTCTCTGTATTGGCTCAGTTGTACTCATAAATCTTTCCCATTTTGCTCCTAGTGCAGGTCCAGGTGTTACTACTACTTTTGATGTCACTATGGTTATTTTTGCTTCCTTCCTCCCTTTGGCATTCTGAATTATTTCCACCTGAAAGTCAGAAGGTTGATTTATGAGAGGTTCATGACCTATGCATAGCAACAAGTCAGGGAAAGGAGGGCAGAGGGGCAAGATGGGGGAAAAGGAAGTCTTTCACTAAATGAACTCTTCTGAAGACATTCTAGTAGCCATTCTCTTTCTTTTTTTTCTGGAGAGTATTGGAGTTGCTTCAAAGTACCAAAATAGTTTCTTCCTGACTATTGTATATTTCAAATTGTACTTTGATTTTTGCCTTTTCTTATGACTTTTGTGGAAAAATTGGCCAGTTCCTTCTGGGAAGCTCATAGAAGCAATAAGACTCTGTAGAGTATTCAAATCAATAAGGAATTTGTTGACCTACTCACATACACAGAGTCACATAACTTTTACAATAGCAGGCTCTTACAAAAGATGATTGGTCACTAAGCTGATACTAAATGATTTGCTGAGGTACTCAAGGTGATAATATGTAATAGATCATGGTATAAATTACTCCTTTCCTGATTAAATAAAATCCAAATTTTTCTATCTTTCCCTTTATCACCCATGGGATTTATCCTCCTCAAAAATGTTTTGTTTAAAGATTTAAAAACTAAATTAACAAGCATCTATTTTCTCTCTTCTCCTTCCCAACAAAAACTTAATTGATGTAGTGGATACACTAGAGGGAAGACCTCAGTTTGAATTATATTGTTAAATTCTACTTCTTTTTTGACTATGGATAAATCTCCTGACCCTCAGTTTTCTAATCTATAAAATGAAAGTATCTCTAGAATCTATTTCATAAAGTTATTGTATAGATTAAAGAAGATAATCTATTTAAAGTACTTTATAATATTTAAGGTACATATACATACAAATTAGATTCCTCACACACACACAATTCTCATTAATATTTTTGTATACTATTATATATATTTCTTTGGCCAAATGCTCTAGCTCTATTTCATTGTTTTCTTATCAACCTTTCAGTTTCTTTCAATAAATTGGTAATTTGATTAGGTAATATAACCTGATGTATATCTCTTAAATGCACATAACCTGTTATCCTGACCAGTAGACCTAATCTTTAATAAATCATGTGTTATTTTATGGTTTCAGATTAACCTTCACCTTCCCTTGACAGCTTTTCTTCACTCTGATCTCCTATATAATTAATTCTCAATTGCTGTGTGACCTACACAAGTCTTCTTTTAGGAGACCATAAATTAGACCTATGCATTTCAGAGGCATTGCAATGACTTGATAAAGAAAGAGATGTATAGAAAAGTCAGCTTCACAGCAAACCAAATCAATGTATCTATGGTATGTCTGTTACATAAGAGGGTTTAATTTTTCAATTTAATGCAAAAAAAGAAATCCTTCAATAGATATACCATAAACATTCAGAAGTGTTACTGTTTTACTATGTTGACTTCCATAATTATCTTATATATATCTTGAGAATTCATATACCTTTTGAAAATAGTGAAAAGTCTAGACTCTGAATGTTGAAATTTGTATAAACTAAAAACTATCTAGGTTATTTTATAATCTGGATCTAAGATTGAACAGCTTAGATTTATCTGCCAATATAATCTCACAGTATTAATAAAACAAAGGAACACATATACACGTACACACACAAAACATACATACATACAAGGCTGGCATTTCAATTTTTTCTTTTAAATGAAATAAGGTAAAAATAATTTGAGTAAACTTGCTTTTTAAAATATAAGATAACAAAAATATTAAATGCCTGTTATGTTAGGCACTGTGTTAGATAATGGAACAGATGCAAATTTCATACAAGATGTGGTCCCTGACATCAATAGTGTAAAAAATTCTTAGTGGAAACTTTTTGAGAGTAAAACAAATAAAATGTTGGATCAAGACTCTTTTACAATGTGACAATTTTTAAAAAGTAATTATTCCTCACAGTTATTTTCTATCATCAAATAATTTTGAAGATTGATATATGGGCTGTATAGATCATCTCCCTGATACGGAGATCTAGACACAGCTTGAAAGATTGATAAATTACCATGATTATAGTTCCTGACTTCAGTGGAATTCTACTAACTCCTATGTTTAGTCTCACTTTTTTATTCTAGGTCGGTATATTTGTAATCAATCAGATAATCAATCTATAAGCATTTATCATATGCTGCCCTGATTGTGGCTATCACATCATTTATCTCCCAGTCCTACTTTTCAAACTTGGTCCTTCCCAACAGCCAACTAGGACTCTATTTTCCCTGCTGGACATATTCTCTCTCATTTCTTCAAGCCCAAGTACTTCCTATTTCCTGTTCCAAATCTACTTCTCTGTCTCCCTCCCTTCACCTTACCAATGTCCTCTACATATCATTACTACATGGTATGATATTAGAACTCTTGGGAGGATGTTGAACATACTAAAGCACTTTTCTACCATACTAAAGCACTGATACTTGGACTGAAATAGGATCTTTTGGCCTTTTATTTGTAAACCATTTAGAACATATTGGCCTATTCTCCTGCCTTACTGAGTAGAGTATACTGAATATAACCATACTTTTATCTGATAATTGAGGCTCTTAGAGTACCTCAGAATCAAAATCTCAACAACATTTAGGAATCTACCAAATTGAATAGGTACAGATCACTTCCTATAGATTACATTTGGAAGTTTCTTTTTTACTGTCTTTGTCTTATGATTTGCCTTCTTGTCCTTTAAATTGAGGGCAGGAAAAGCATTCTGATTAATTGAAGATTTGGTTAATTTGGCTCTAGTTAATCAAGACTTTATTGCATTTTCTTCCTGGACTCTATTTTGGATGTTAATTAGAAAATTTAATTTTAATTCAAATTACACTTCTATTGTGAAAAATCATTATACTCTTTGGACCTTGGTACACTTAAAAATTTAAATAGCAATCATTAAAATACCATAAATTTAGACTCATTTTGTTTCAAAGGAGAGAGTAATAATTGGAGATTACTTAGGTAAGAAACTATTTTTATTGTAAGACTAGCCTTTTATATATAAATTCAGTCCAGGTCAACAAATTATTAAGCACCTACTATGTATAAGATAAGAGTCAGTGTGCTAGAATGGAGAAAAATGTGTGGAATTAGGAACATGGGTGCTTAAATAGTGGTTTTGACTTATACTGACTGTAACCTTATGTAAGTCACTGAATTGCTAAGAATATTAGGGAACTTACTAATCCTCCAAGTGATGAAGCAGGTGCTGATCTAAAATGGTAGATTTAATTTCTTCAGTATGAATTTCCTATATTGATGAAATCATGGTTTTGGAGGTAGAAGATAGGAAATGTGACAGGTACTAGGAATGCAAAGATATGTACATCATGAACTCTTGCCAAAGAGCTTGCAATCAAATGTAGAAATAAATGCTTGTTTAAAAAAGTTACTATACAAAGGAGAGTGAGATAAGAGCAAAGGAGAAATTTGTGCTATAAGATAGATGAGAATAGAAGGTAATCACTTGTAGTTTCAAGGAGACATGGTTAAAGAAAGCTTCATAAATGAGGTAGTAGTTGGATAGGAGCATGAGATATTAATGGAATGAGTCAGACTCCAAGATAAGAAGGATCAGAAAGATGTAATAGTGTGGGTCTGGGTACTGGGTTGTCAGTCACTTCCTTCCATAATCTCAACTGCTCAAAGATAATCATAAAGAAACTATCCCACCACATATGTTATTATTAAAAAACAATTCAAGTATGTTAGAGTTGCAATTAGAATTGTACAGGACTTATTAGTAGCCATAATAAAAGATCACAGGTCCTTGAATCATATCAACTAACAATCAAAAGAAGTAGACCTGTGGCCAAAAATATCATATCCAATAAAATTGTCTATAATATTCAATGAGAAAAAGGAAATATTCAATGAAGTTGAAAATTTACAGTACTTTCTATCAACCAAACCCAAACTTAAAAGAAAATTTAACATATAAGAGCCAATATCAAAAATCAGTTTCAAGAAACGCAATATGGACAAAAAGTGTTTATGTTTGTTTTACATGGGTAATGTATACCATATATTTAAGATTGACACCAATCAGTTAAGGTAAAAAAAAAAGTAATTATGTTCTATAAATAATTCCTTATAAGTTCCTAAAGAAATAATATTGACTCAGAGAGAGGCCTGTGGGAACTGAGTGTGACTGTTATATGTTAAATTTTCTTTTAAGTTTGCTTTTGATTGGTAGCAAGTATTGTAAATCTGCAAGTTCATTGAATGTTCATTTTCTTTTTCTCATTGAATATTATAGAAAATTTTATTGGATATTATATTTTTGGCCACAGGCCTTCTTCTTTTGGTTGTTAGTTGATATGATTCAAGGATCTGTGATCTTTTATTGTGGCTACTGACAAGTCCTGTACAATTCTAATTGCAACTCTCACATACTTGAATTGGTTTTTTTTGTTTGTTTCTTGAAAAATTTTCTCTTTGTTCTGGGGGTTTCAAAATTTGGCAGATAATATTCCTGTGTTTTCCACAAAGGATGTTGATGAGATGGTAATAGATGGATTTATTTTTTATTTTATTCTTTGCTCCCTTTATCCCCCTCCTCCACCCCAAGTAAGCTATAATTAGGAAAAGATATATTGATGTACACACATATATAGATATATACCTATACATACACATACATACATACACACACCTGCCTCCCCTCTCCATACACTCCCCCCACAGACACACCCACACCAACATCTTTCCTATCCCTGCTGAATCTCTGCCTTAATTCTGCTTTTTAACTTGCCTTGCTATTACTTAATCTCCCTCCCACCCATGGATCTCTCCCTTTTCTTCTTCCCTCATCCTTTGCTTTCCCTATCCACCTCTCCTTGTAGTGTTCCCTTAATTAACCCATTCCCCACGTGAGTAGGTTTTCTAAACTATGAGCCCTCCATGCTCCTCTGATGTCTCTGTATCTATTCTTTCTCTGCACCTCATTTGTAGAACATAATTACTTTTTTTTTTTTTACCTTAACTCTTGTTGGTGTCAATCTTAAATATATGGTATACATTACCCATGTAAAACAAACAAACATAAACACTTTTTGTCCATATTTAGTTTCTTGAAATTGATTTTTGATATTTGACTCATATTTTTTTCTTATTTCTTGAAAAATTTTCTCTTTGTTCTGGGGGTTTCAAAATTAGGCAGATAATATTCCTGTGTTTTCTACAAAAGATGTTGATGAGATGGTAATAGATGGATTTTTTTCTTTTTCTACTTTTCTCTCATATTCTATCATTCCAGGACAGCTTTCTTGAATTATTTCTTGTATTATTGTGTCAAGGTTCTTTTTTCACTTGCAACTTTCAGGCAGTTCAATTATTCTTATAATTTCTCTTCTTGATCTATTCTCCAGATATGTCATTTTTCTTATAAGATGTTTCACATTCTGTTTTGTTTTCATTTTTTATAATCTGCTTTGTTATTTCTTGGTCTCTCATACCTTCATTGACTTCCCCTTGTCCAATTCTATTTTTCAAAGAATTATTTTCACCTTTGAGATACTGTATCATAACTTTTTTCATAATTTTATTGTTTTTCTTGGATAGTTTTTATTTTTAAAAATTTTTTAAAGTTTTTCCTCAATGTCTCTCATTTGATTTTTAAATTCTTTTTTGACTTCTATAAATTCCCTCTGGAAAAGAGCCATTTCATGTTACTCTTTGGGGTACAAGAAGCTCTTTTCGCTTCAATATCCTCCTCTGAAGATGAACCACAATCTTCCCTGTTCCCATAGTAAGTTTATAGAATAGATTTTTTTTTCTTTTTTGCTGGTTCATTTCTTTTAAGATAAGAGATATTAGTTTAAGCACTTTTAATGTTATGGTGGAGGGATGGTGCCTCTAGCTTCACTTTAGCTTCTCCCTTTGACCTGGAACCCCTAACGAAAAGCTTTCTCTTCCAGCAAGTGCCTGAAGCCAGCAGGGTCCCTGGGTCCCTGCTTCTACCCTCACCAGGTGCTGGGTCCTTCTTGACCAGGTCTCTGCAGCACAGTCGGACCTGGCATTCCTAATCAGCCAAGGTTTATTCAGTCTTCTGGGACTCAGATCCTTACTCCACTTACTGTCCAGGAGGTGAAAGTTCCTGTGGTTCCTGATAGGACTCCAGCCCAGACAGCTCACCCCAGGACTCCCCACTTGGTGTTTCTGCAGAACTAGCCCTAATGTGTTTGCACTTCACACTGATTAACCCCCTGGCTTGGGTCTTTCTTCAGATCTCCTGAAGGTATACAAGTATTCTTGATTTTTCACCAGTCTGTGATCATTCTGAGGCACAAATTTGTTTTCCCCCAAATTGGGGGGAGGGAGGAATGGAAATCTGGAGAGCTTGAAATTTACTAATCTATTCTGCAGTCTTCCCAGAAACCTCCACTTTTTATTCTTGATGACTCATTACTTTTAGTTTCAAAGGGTATCATATTTTGACCAATCCTCAAATTCTGGTGATTCATGCAATTTTAACCTTATGTATTCCTCTTTGTTTTGAATACACATGCAGTGTGGGATAATGGAAAGAGCAATGGGACAAGAGGATAAAATTTTAGATCCCAAAGTATCATTAACTACCCCTAGGATCTTATACAAATTAGCTTCTATGACCATAGCTTCCACATCTGTAAGATGAAAAAAAATAAGGATTACCTAATATTCCATCCAACTTTAACTTTCAATAATTCTTAATTTAAAAAAAGAAAGATTCTATTACTACTATTGTAGCCATTACAAAGAAATAGAATCAAAGGACTATGGCTTGCTTCTTATCTTTGCCACAAATAAAATGATTTTTTTTCTTAATTGGAAAACCATTCATTGTAACTTTCTCATTTATGGACAAGGAAATTAAACTTCAGAGAGTGACTTGCCAAAAATCATATTTTTTAAATTAAAGATCTAGAATCCAAAACAGGAGTCAGGTCATTTCATTCTCAATCTGGTCTTCTTTTTACTGTCCTATTTAGAAAGACTATTGGTATATAGTTCCATCATCCCTTTTATGGGACTATGGAAAATCTACCTAAATTCTTTGTTGCCATATATATGAAGTTGAACTAAGTCTCTCATCTGTCTCATAGAGTTGTTGTGGAGATCAAAAGTTCAGTACACATTCATTAAATTCCCATTATGTGCAAAATCTTTTTCAAGGTGCTTGCTGGTGATGGAAGCTCCATGGAGAAGTATGTATCATTAACCAATACAAATCATTGATAGAAAAATAATACATTACATTTGTTGGCAAATCTGATGTTGATTTTTATTTACTAGTAATTTGATTGAACCTCATTAATGAAAGGGTCATATGTTACTCTAAATAATAATTTGATGAATATGACCATACCCCAAAGCTGTAATTTTTTTTTTGTCATGGCCAAAAGAAATTAGCTAATCACTCCTTCTGAGAAATAAAAGGTCAAAGAAATAATCAATGAATAGCAACAAAACTGCATTTCTCAAGTTCTGGGGATTTAAAAAAAATGTTGCTTCTGAACATTTAGTCATTTGATTTTCAAACCACATCACTGGAAAATGATTAGTCTCTAAAGTAATGCTCTTTATTATCTGGTTAGTTAAGAGGTTAATCACAATAGTAGAGAAATTGAAGGACAGTGTAGCATTGATTTGTAGCAAAAATAATAAAGTTGAAAATTCCATAGGAACAAGAATATATCTGTAGGAGTCAGATAAGCTGGTCCAAAAAATAATGACCAGGTGAAAACTTGAACTCTCGTTTAATTTAATACATTTCAGTGAGCTAAACTGCAGGGAATGCATGCTCCTAAATCTTTTATTATTTTTAAGATTCTTGAAATTTTGGGGGTAATTTTTTTTTTAGAATTGGAATGTCAGTCTCTTAAGGACACTATCCAAAGTGCATCAGTAAAGCTATTTGAGGTTCTTTAGACAACCTAACATATTGTAAAAATTGGAAAGGAGATAGCTAGTAGTTTATGGCTGCAGACTTGAGTGCCTATGCTCTGTCAAAGACACATACATGATTTAAACTTTAGATATAGAAGAGTTTCCATAAAAATGGACCTGACATTTAAAAACAGCAAAAAAGTAAAGTCTTATGAACAAAACTTCTTTCCAAAGGAAACAAAGGACAAACTTCCAGCTTTTCCTCTTGGGGAAACGAGTGTGGTATATTTTAAAGAATATTGAGTTTACAATTGGAGAGCCTGGGTTCAAATCTCAGTTCTGCTATTTCTTATTTGTATGACTTTGGGTAGATAATCACTTTGCAACTCAATTTTCTCCACAGGAAAATTCAATTAAAATTAATTGCCTACTTTGTGCTATACTCTGTGGGAGATAAGTCCTAATGTTCTTTATAAGTGTGAGGTGTTATTACAATGAAAAATAAAAGTCTCTGTCCAATGAAAAATAAAAGTCTCTGTCCATAAGGAGATTGTACTAGATTATTTATAACTCTAAATCTATCACCCCATTAGTGATGTAAAATATTTCGACATCTTTTTTGATTTTTAAAGTATACCTAATTTACCCTGGTGTTCTATATGGCTCAAGGAAAGGGCTAACAAAATTAATAGAGTGCTTATTGGGGAATTGTATTGATGCCACCTGCTTAGAACATGAATAGATACCTATGATTAACTTATTTCTTAGTCATCTGACCAGAAACGAGGTACAACACTAATTATCAATACCTAGCCAGTTACCAAATCCCAACAATTATATAACTTCCTTCTTAGAGTTATAATAAAGGAGTTCAAAAGACGAGTAATCAACCTTAGGAGGTAAATTCAGCTTAATACTATTTTCTGCTTTCCTAAGTTCAGTGTTTTTCTTATCAGACTCTATAGAAAAGAAATACATGGAAGGATGAACAAGAAGAATATTATTCAGAAAAAATAAAACAAAACTAGTTACTAAAAGAAGCTGGTGGAAACTCTTTTTTTTTCCAGTGAAAATGTTTACATAAATGAACAAACCTGATATGAGAACCAGTCACTACAAGAAATTTTATACATTAGGCCAGAGGTTAAACAAAATCAAATAATATGGTTTTGCATAAAAAAATCTCTAAAACATACCTTAGATAGGAATATTTTATTTCCAAAAGACATGCCAACCATAAAAGTCATTTTCAATAGAAACTGATAGAATAAAACAATGTCTGTTGTCATGATATCACAAATGAGATGGCTGTCAGAAGATTCATGATGGAATAAATACCTATTGAATAAATACTTCAAATATCATTAGCTATTCAGTATTTTAACAATATAATTTTTTTTAGTTTTATTTATTTCTTTTTGAATTTTTTAATTATAGCTTTTTATTTACAAGTTATATACATGGGTAATTTTTACAGCATTGACAATTGCCAAACCTTTTGTTCCTTTTTTTCCCCTCCTTTCCCCCATCCCCTCTCCCAGATGGCAGGTTTACCAATACATAACATTATAATTTTTAAAGATTTTATTGTATGTATTTGCAGAAATCCTTTAAAACACCTATCTATAAATGCATTGCTATATGCTTAGAAAAATTCTGTGCCTTCCTCTTTACTAACAATCTTCAAAAATAAAGCTGAGTAGGTCAAAAACTTATCTGAAAACAATTCACTCTATGTTCCAATCTATTGCTCTGACCTTTTTGCCTGTATTGACTGGTCATTTCAATAAAAAGACCTAGTCAATCAAAACAACCAGGGGATGGTTGTTATTGACTAACCAGCCAGTCAGAGTTAAAATGTTAGAACTGATTTGTAGTATTTTGATACAACTAAAGTGGGGAAGATTGGGAAGAAAAAGAAATGAATATTTACTTTAGTTCACGAAACATTAACGATCCTATTTTGAAGCACCTGATGGTTTGAGTGCAATAACTTTTAGAACCCACAGTGTGCCAGTGGTCTGGCTGTCTCAGAATTCTAGACAGATTGGGGGTGTGTCAGCAGTGCTCAACATTCAGCTGTTCAGCCAACCAGCTCTGCCAAGATGAAAGGGTCATCTGCAAATGTGGCAAATTTAGTAGCTTTTGCTAGTGTAAATGAAATCTAGACAACACCATATCTTTGGCCAACATTAGAAGAAATTTAAGGGATGTGCCTTATTTTTTTCATGATCATTTTCATTCTCTTTTATAGAGTTTTGCACTTAAATATTTAATTGCATTTTACAATTAATTTTAACATCCAGTGCATAAACTAAGTTCTAATCTGTTCATGTATGACAACATATTTTAGTACTTCTGGGATCCATGTTTTCAATGATGTGAGCACTCTGTTCTGCAGCACCAATTGTAGTCCCTTTGCAATTTGGGTGGTATAGTTTATTGAGGTTTAGTAAATTCATCAAAAAATTGTCAAACTTAGGATAAACCTTATAAACTTAACTTGATTGGTCAGCAACCAATAAGCAAGTGATAGCCATATGACCTGTGCTAATGCTTAAAGGAATTTACTTTTGCAGTCTGGTGAAGTCTATGAACCCTTTTTCAGAATAATGTTTAAAGAATCAAAAGATAAGCTAAAATTTTGGTATGGGTTTGGTAAATAAATAAGATTTTTATACCCAGTTTTATGGGTTCTCCTCGAAGTACCATGTATCAGACCTTGTACAGATCTGATATCCCCGTCATCCAAGGATAACTTCTCTGCCCAGTTGCAGTATTTCAGAGGTATTTTGAGGGATGTATCTAGATAGTATATACTTGGAAAGGTAATGTGACATAGTAGATAAAGAACTGAACCTGAAGTTAAAAAGATCTGAGTTTCAATTCCATCTCTGATATACACTGAGTGTGTGTGTGTGTGTGTGTGTGTGTGTATGTATGCATGTTTACTGAGCATAACTAGATCACATGAAGGATCTAGTTTCTCTGTTATTACCTTACCATATAGATGAGAACATCCTTTTTTTGACTGCATAACTGATATATTCTGTAGACTTTAAAACAGCTGGGACAGTCTTACTTTTATTCTTCTGAATCTAGAGGATATAGATCACATATACTTCCTTTTCACTGCAAGCATCATGAACTGAATTGGGAAGGGGAGACATACCCTTCCCTATCTCTGCATTTAAGCCCTGTAGCTTATAGTATTTCTGTTTCTGTTCTGTTTTATTTGTCTTCAGTTTCAAGGGCAGGTGTTAATCTCCACTAAATCATGAAGTATGAGTCATGGACACCTTGGAGCTAGGATTCCAGGTGAGATTTGGCATTAAGAAAGTCCTGAAAAGTAGGGAACTTGAATCTGAGTGTGACTTTTGACTTAGAACTTGGAATTGTCTCATAGGAATTGACTAAGATGTTTGTTCATTTATCATTTTATCTTTGAAGTAAATATTTCTTGTTAAAAAGCAATCTGCCTTTTAAGTCGTTAAAAGCAAGGTGGGGGACACCATTGTTAAGAGATTGAGTTAGTAGAAGATTTTATGTATTCCAAAAGCCCTTATGGGACTGGAGAATGCTGGAGGATACATAAAAATTGACATAACCTCACTATCAAGGAATAGGATTTTGAAGGAACATGAAGATCTAATTAATGATATTTATACTTATAAGACTAACTTGTGATTTTTTCATAAAAAAACTTCTGATATGGAAACAATAAAGCAGATCTTAATCTATGATTTAATAGCAATAAAGAAGTTTCCTGAAATATATATGGGTTAAATGTCTTTTGTCAGGATCAAAGGAGCTAGAAATTGAACTTAGGTCTTCCTACTCTAAGCCTTACACTGTTCTGCCTCCATATTCATATGTTAAATATGTGTGCATAAATAATCTATGTACATACATATAGATAGACATATTTCACCATATTTAGTCAACATTCTGTGCATAATGATTGTATTTTCCTTTCAGCAGAAAAATTTAGTATTCTTTCTTTTAATTCCGTATTACATTGTCTAAAAATTCAATAAGATTCTTTTATGAGGAGAAAGATACTTGCATTATGTAAGAATATTAAATTTGTAGATAATTTATTCCATGAACTCTATTAGTTTTTCTTTTGGTAGTTTAAGATGGAGGAGCCCAATTTTTCTCTCTAAGCAATATTCTCCAAATAGAAATTAGAAGGGAACACTATTCTCTAAATTCCTTAGCAAGATGTCATCAGAATATTGGAAAGTAGATAAGGTATAGAATCATTTATCTCCTTTCTGAAAAAAATTCCATGGAAATTCTGTTATTCACAATTTGGCATCACAATCAAAACTCTGTAATGTTTCAATAAACTGATTTAATAAAATCTGATCTGAAGTAGCTTACAAACTGCTAGAGGTAAATACAATCTGAACAGAAATGAAAAGATAGATTGTGAAAAGGGCATAGTGTCCTTTGTTGATTTAAGGAGAGATAACTTTCAGATGAAGGAATCAAATGAGGCTTCATAGAAAGGGTGACATAAGCCTAAAATCATTAAAGTAAAAGGCATATTTCAAAGGAATAAATGAGCAAGTGATCTGTACCAAACAGATATAGAGAACATTTTGTATTACATGGAAGTTGGAGAGGAAAGGGCGAAATTGATGAACAGTAGTACAATTTGACTGGAATGTATACTACATAAAAAGGGAATGATTGTAATGGTAGCTTAGAGGAAACTTATGAAGGATCTTAAATTTCATAATAAAGTATTTTATTTTGTGGACAATAGGGAGCCACATTAGTTTTCAAAGAAAAGGACTGATTTTATGAAAAAATAAATTATTTTGGCATTTGAGTGAAAGATGATTTGGAGATTGCAGGTATTGGAGACAGAAAGGACACTTTGGAAGCTATTTTAAAAAGTCCAAGTTAGTGGTGATAGGAGCTTAAACTAGTGATGGTTATCTGAATGGAGAAGTGATATAGAGACACGAAAAAAAAAGAGACAAAAGAATTGTCAGGACTTGAAGTAAAAGATGATTATTGTTCATGGAATGAGAAGAGTGAAGTCTTAAGAAGAGAAGAGTTTTAAACTATTGTTGGGATGATGATGCTAATACCACATTTTTTAAAAATGTCATGCCGATAAATTATTTGCATTTGATTTTCAGGGAGCATTTTCCTCAGAACCTGTACCAGGTCTTATTAACATTTTTAGTTTGGTGCTTCCTAAAGTAAGAATTCACTTGAGCACATGAATGTTTTATCAATTGATGTCTCCTTAGTGGGAAAATACAAAGAACATTATATATCTCTGTCTCTATCTAATTTTTTTTGTTTTATCTTATGTATATGCAAATTCTATTCCTTAAAAGTATGAAGAGGTTAGTTTTGCTTTATTATTTTGTAAATTTTGTTTTAGATATTAACATTTCATCAGATCATTTCAAATGGGCAATTCATTTCACAGTGTGGGTTCTAGATTTATTTGAATTCCTTTAAAGACCTTCCATTAATGTGTGAGGAAGTGTAATAAAGATGTGGCCATGTCATTCACCTCAAGAAAATTCAATGGCTTCCTATTCCCTCTTGGTTAATACAAATTATTTGGTGTTTAAGGCTCTTCACAGTTTAGATGTAGTATACTTTTCTAGACTAAGTTCATATTATTCCTGCTGATATATTCTATTTTCTAGACAAACTGGCAGGCTTGCTCTTCATTGTATACCGTAAGACATTACATCTTTCTTCAGTGCTCTCCCTGGTCACCTCCAGCTTTAGGAATTCCTAGCTTCTTATAAGACTGAGATCAGGTACTAGTTACTACATGATTTCTCTCTTGATCATCCCAGCTCTAAATGGTTCACAACCCATAAAATTTCTTCATCAATATTTTGCATGCAGATCTCTAAGACTAATCTGTAGTAGTATAGGGAAAGAAGGTGCTATTCACAGGTCTGATCTAAGATAAACCAAAACATCAAGTCTACTTAATTGTGTATGATTGTATCCCCCCCAAGTAGATTGCAAGCTTCTTAAAAATTGGATTGAGTTTTTATAACTTTTAGATTAGGAAATAATTCCTACGGTCTCGGGCCTTTCACTCTTTTTGGGTTGTTCCTTGGATAATACATATATTCTGTTACAATATTCATTATATTCCTAGAGTTGATCCCTCTAAGCATGTAACTTGAGAATCAAATAGGCAATTGTTCCTGTTCTAAAGATAAATGATGCTTTTACACTTAGCTGTACTACTAACTCACTGTCATGGACAATTATGACAGAGTTTTACTTATGTACTGATGGGATATTTCAGGTAAGGCATATAGGCAATTGTCTGATTTAATACCTTGCTTGAGGAAAATTAAAAGATACATCTATTGTTTGCTGCTAAGATTAGACTTACTTGCTTAGTTAAGATTAGACATAGTCCCTCGTCCTTTAGTCCCTTTATCCCTTACCATTTAATAAGAAGATATTATGCACATATTATCATCTCTGTGAATTTGGTCAAGCCATGTCAACTTTCTAGCCATAACTTTCTCATTGGTTAAATTAGAGGCTGTAATTACATAATAACCAAGATTCCTCCCAACTCTATTTCTTGCAAATACTTTGTTTTTGCCTTTATATCCCTAGAACATAGCACAATTTGCCACAGTATACTCTTGTTGAATAAAAATAAATTTGGGGAAAGATAATAGCAGCTAAGTGACCTGTCTGAAATTGCACAAGGGACTATATTGAGTTAAGCTTACTGCTTCTGAATTTCAAATTACTATTTAGCTTATCTCAATAAATAGTTGTCCTTCATTTAAGCAATTGATTATGAAAATTAGAGCTTTATCATTGTCACCACTATCCTTTCCAGGATGCAATGCAGACGGCTGCTGTACTATTTGTATAGTCAGAAAGGTAATTAACAGGAAGAGAGAGAATATTATAGTAGCTAAGCAGAAACCCATAAATTTGACCGTGAGATATAAAAAGGAAATTATAAAGTCAATTAATAAATAAATAATCACATGCAAAGGAGATAAATCTGTTTCTTTCAGATAAATCCATAAAAAAGTTTTTCAAAGTTTCAAGTTGAGAAATGTTATTTCATTAGTTTTTTTTTTCTTTTTTAAGAAACTTGGGTTTGATCTAATGGGATCCAGAAAGCTTTTTTTTTACCAACATATGACTTGTCTTGATTCCACCCAACTGGAAGATTTCTCACTCTGCTGTGACTGACATGTAATTGAGTCTTTGACTACAGGTCTACACACCATGTCTGGTGACCTGTGCCTGACCTTTTCAGCTTGCTTGAAATAACCCATTATTTTTCTGTGCCCAATTTCATTACTTTTGGAGAAGAATTCTGAAAAGGAACAGTCGGGGCAGTCATGGGTTTCATGAAAGGTTTGTTGGAAATCAAATTAAATAGTCACATCAGTGCCCATAAAACCCTGTGTGGTTCTTACTTCAGGTCTGTACAGATGGATAATTTTCCATACACTTACTTTTTATGTTCCATCCTTTTCCATCAGGTATTTCTGATGCTTTTGGAGACCCCCATGATTTGCTTGACACCACAGCATACCTGTGGTTCCCAGGTGCCACGAAGTTTTGTTAGAGTAGGTGCCATGCAGGAAGGAAATTAAGTTAGTAGAAAATAATAGTTGTGCTTTCCACCAACCATTCCTTTGACCACTTTTATTCCTTGATTGCTGAGAAACAGAAATTTCAAGGTCTAATTGCTACAGCATTAATGACATGGAAAATCATGTGATATTACTTTGTCTATTTCCTTGTGCTCATGTTCTCAACCCATTTGCTTATATATTTGGGGTCTCTAATTCTCTTTCAGTAGGATGGGATTTTATCTAGTTCTGATGATTAGATTAAATAAAATACCATTGTGTTCTTTCATTGCTTATATTGTAGTTTTAAATATAAGGAATTATTCTTTAGTGCTGATGTTGACCCTTTGTGTCATAAAAGAACAAACGTGAGCTCTTGAATTAGTCCTCTATGATTCTTAAATTTCCAATAGTCCCACTACAGTTTCCTTTGTTCTAATTACCAGAGAATATTGATTTCTCTATCTTCTTATTGTTTGTCCTTCCTTTTTGAAAGGACCAGTGACATCAGGAGGGGTGATGTCTTGATTTGCATGTGAATTGGATTTAAAATATTCCCCTTCTGACTCTGCTTCTAATTTTCATCACACATTACACTTTATTTATTCTTTTTACCTTGGCATGTATTTATCCCTCATGCCCATCTTATCTTTGTCCCTTACAGTTAATTGATCCTTTAAAGTTTCTCTCAGAGAATACCTTCTTTGTGAATCTCCCACAATTGCTAGTGCCATCCCTCCAAATAATCTTATATCTATTTTATGCATAATTATGTATGTCTAAGTCTTCTCAATAGACAGACCTTAAGTTTTTCAAGGACAGGGAATTTTTTCCTTTTATATTTGTAACTTCAACATTTAATTAAGTGCCTAGAACATAATTGGAGTTTAATAAAAGCTTGTTGGTCAGTTGATTTCTTGAACTCAGATTGATCCACCTGTGTTATTTTAAGAACCAGAAGAGCTGGACACTGGTTGGTTTTTCTTTCAAAATACAGATAAATATACAAGCTGAACATTGGCATTAAAAATAGTAAGATGATTAACTAATCCAGTGCATCACTGATGATTTCAGTCAGTCTATCAAAAAATCATTTATTAAGTGATTGATACATGGCAGGAACTGTGCTAAAATGCTAGGCACACAATGAAAATCATAAGACAGTAATTACCCTGAAAGAGTTCACTACTCAATACTCCTATAGGATTACAGAATCTCAGAGCTGAGAGGGTAATAGCCCAACTAATATCCTCAACAAGTTTCACTACAAAACTTCCTCTTTTGCCCCCCCAAAAAGGTCTTTCTCTCTGTCAAGACTCATTGAGGCAGCTCTATTTTCAGAAAGCTCTAGTTGTAAGGAATCTGACATTCCTAAAAACACTCAAAGAGAATTATCATTTTATTATTACTTGTATTTATTATAATTAGATATTTTATATATATATAATATGTAATATGATATTAAATATCCCACAATGTTCTATATTATTTAATATGGTATATACAAACACTATAAAGTGATAACATATGAATATAATTAACACAGAATAATATAATATATAAAATAGTATTATATCATAAAATAAATTGTAATTTATGATGATATTAACATGATGATTACTATGATAATAACTAGTACTTATTTGCTTATTCCAATTTTCTCTTCTTGTTTTCCCATACCTCTCATGCTTCTCTTTCTGTCCTGGTTCCCTACAGTAGCTTGATAATAAGATTTTCCCATCATGGTTACTCATGCCCTCTCTGACCTTAGTTATTTTTCTCAGTTCTTGAGCTCAATCAACTTCAACCTACAAACAGAATCAAGAGTGTGATTGTACTTGACTGGAAATATTGCTGGATGTAGAAAGCATTCCCTATAAGTATTTGTCTCATCTAGATTCAAGTATTTTACTTTTTTAAAAAATACTGCTTTTATTTTCAATTCCAAATTATCTTTGGTTCATTGAGAAGGTAAGAAATACAGCATTCATTACATATATGATGTTATACAAAACATTTTCACAATAGCACTATTTAAAAAAGTAAGATAAAGAAAAAAATCCTTTATTTGATACTTTTAGTCTCAGTTCTCTATTTGAAGGGATAGCATTTTTCTTCATGAATCTTTTAGAATGATGGTAAATCATTGTACTCTATAGAATTATTGTCTTTCACAATTAAAAAATCTATATAATGTAACTGTTACTGTGTAGATTATTTTCCTGGTTTTGCTCACTTTGAATCAGTTCATATGTTCCCATTTCCCCCCTCCCCTGAAGCATTCCCTTTGTCATTTCTAAAGCACAACAGTATTCCATCATATTCACATACCATAACTTGTTCATTCATTCACCAGTTGATAGACATTCCAGCAGCATTCAGTTTTTTGTCAAAACAAAAAGAACTGTTATAAATATTTTGTACACATATGACTTTTCCCTGGTTTTGGATGTCTTTTGGGTACAGAGCTGAAAGTTATATAGGTGCATACATAGGGTATGCAGTTTTATAGTCTTTTGGCCATAGTTCCAAATTGTTGTCCAGAATGATTGCACTAATTTACAGTGCATTAGGGTCTCAAAATTTTTACATTATCTCCAAAATATGTCATTTCTGTTTTCTCTCATGTTAACCTAAGCTGTTTCAATTTGTATATCTCTAATTAGGAGTGATTTTAGAACATTTTTATGTGATTATTTATAACTTTGATTTATTCCTCTGAAAACTGTTTATATACACAAGACCATTTGCAAATAAGGAATGACATTATATAAACCCATAGATTGTGATGGAATACTATTTTGCTATAAGAAATGATGAAGAGTTTCAGAAAAAAAACTAAGAAGACTAAGAATGAATTAATGTAAAGTGAAGTGAGCAAAATCAGAATAACTAACATGGTACCAGTAATGTTTAAAAGGTAATCATCTTTGAAAGTCTTAGTAACTATGATCAGTATGATAAATGAAATAGATAAATAAATTGATAATCTGACCATAAAACACTACTTAGCTGCTAGGAAACCCCAAGGCACAAATTCAGAAGAGAAACTTACAGCAAAGATTTTTTTCCTCAGTTTCCTCTTCTACCAGTTTTGTGCAAAAACTTTTTTTAAATTTTATGTAACCAAAATTATCCTTTTATCTACTGTGATTCTCTCTGTCTAATATTTAGTCATGAACTCTTCCATTACTTATAGATCTGAAAGATATTTTTTCCATACTTCACTAATTTGCTTATTATGTGAGCTTCTATGTCCAGTTTGTTCACCTATTTTTTGATTTTCTTGTTATATGATGTAGGATATGTCTTTGCTTATTTTTTCACAAAACTTTCCAGTTTTTTCAAGGAGGTTTTTGTTTGTCAAATAATGAGTTTTTGTACTAATAACTGGGAACTATAGTTTTATCAAAAACTATGTTAGCGCATTTGTTAGTATATTGTTTACATAACCTGTTCCATTGATCAACATTGTTTCTTATCCTGTACAAGATTTTGACTATTACACATATATAGTATAGTTGGAGATCTGGTATTGCTAGGCTATCTTTTCTTCACATTTTTTTCATTGCTTCACTTGATAGTCTTGACCATACCAGATGTTTTTTTTATTATTTTTTCTAGTTTGAAAAAATAATTTTTGATAGTTTGGAATCATAGTGAATAAGTCAATTTATTTAAGTAGTAATGTCATTTTAATTTCATTAGTTTAACCAACTCATGAGCAATTAATATTTCTTCAATTACTTAGCTATCTCTATACTTGTTTGGAGGATGTTTGGAGTTGTGGATATAGAGTTTCTTCATGTTTCCCTTTCAAATATAATTTCTTTTTCTGTCTTTTCCTATTAGATATTGTTCATAATATATAGAAATGCTGATGATTTATGTGGTTTTATTTTATATTCTGCAACTTCGCTGTATAAGTTAATTGTTTCAACTAGTTTTTGCAGTGAAACTAGGGTTTTCTAAGAAAATTATCATAATATCTACAAAAAGAAATAGTTTTGTTTTCTTGTTGCTTATGCCTATTCCTTTAAACTTTTTTTAATTATAAGTAGTACAGTATTGAATAACAATTGTGATAATGGACATCCTTGCCTTTTTCTTGATTTGTTGGAAAAGCTCCTAGTTTATATTTATTACAATAGATATTCTTTTTCTTGGTTTTATATAAACACTACTTATCATTTTAATAAAAGCTACATTTATTCCTATGCTTTCTTGTGTTTTTAACAGGAATGAGTATTATATTTTATTAAATCTTTTTCTTCATCTGTTGAAATAATCATATGATTTTGAATTTTTATCATTAATATGTTAATTATGCTTGCAATTTTTCTGATGTTGAACCAACCCAGATTTCTGGAATAATTCCAGCTCTATTCACAGTGTATGATCTTTGTGATATTTCATTACTAGTATTTTATTTTTAAATTTTTGTCAGTATTCATTAGGGAAATTGGTCTATTGCTTTCTTTTCCTGTTTTGGATCTCCATAGTTTAGGTATTAAACCTATATTTATGCCATAGAAGGAATTTTCAAGACTCCTTTTTAACCTTTCCTGCCAAAATAATTTATACAGTATTAGGATTGTTTCTTAAATTTTTAGTTGAATTATTTGTAAATCCATCTGATCCTTTGGGTTGTTGTTGCTATTGCTGTGGTTTTTTAGGAAGATCACTTAGGCTTTGTTCAATATCTTTCTTTAAAACTAAAATAGGGTTATTTAAATGTTCTATTTTGACTTCTGTTTATCTGGATAATTTATACTTTTCTGGTTGCTTATAATATTTTCTCTTTGACCTGACATCTCTCAATTTTGCATTTAATTATGGAAATTTTTATTTTGGTATATTTTCTATGAAGTAATCAGTGGATTCATTCAATTTCTTTTCTGAAACCTGGTTCGAAGGTATACAGGAAGTTTTTTCTTTACAATTTTTGAAATATTGATGGATAGTTTGGCCCTGACTTCAAATAACCCAATAATGCTTAAATTATCTCTACTAAATCTATTGTTTCAGGTCAGTTGTTTTTTTTTCCTCTTCATTATTTCACATTTTCTTCTATTTTCAGATTTTTTGTCTTAGTTTTATTGTTTGTTTCAACTTGATCAATTCCAATTTTTAAGAATGTGTGTGTGTCTGTGTGTGTGTGTGTGTGTGTGTGTGAGAAATTTTATACCCCTTTTGTCATTTAGCCAATTCTGGGTTTTTCCCCCTTAAGTTATATTCTTCCATGTTTTGTACCCTTTTTATTTAGCTTTTAATTCTCTACTTAAAAAAAGTCATTCTTTTCCTCAACATTTTCTCTACTCTTTTAATTGCTCTTTTTAAAAATTTCTTGCTTTAACTCTTTAAGAATTTTTTATTGAGTTTGTATATAATCCATATTTTATTCATTGACCCTTGCTTTTAGATTTTTTCTGATCACATTTTCTTCTGAATTTGTGCCCTGGGGTTTCCAAGCAGCTAAGGGGTGTTTTATAATCAAATTATCTATTTATTTATCTAACTGTATTTTTTAATTTGTCCAGACTAATGCTTGACTTTGGATTTGATTTTGGATTCTGCTCGCCTCTGGGGAGATGACTGACTAAACTCCTGTCTTTTATGTCTTTCTCAACCCACTCACAATTTAGGCTGGGAACAAGTTATTTCTTTCTGAGCTTTAATTTCCTAAGCTGCAAAATGGAGATGGCAATAACATCCACATCACAGAGTTGTTTTGAGGAGCAAAGGAGATAGCTTACATAAAGTATTTTTATGAGTGATAACAAATTATAAACTTTAAAATGAACATTTATTAATATTTATTACCTTAGTTCAAGCTAGACACGGTGATGCATTCCATAATCCCTTCTATGGGCAATACTGAGGCTAGTGGTGAACCTTTTGAGTTTAGGAGTTTTGAGCTAAATTACATGAATACACTAATTCCATCACCATTATGGGGAATCTCTAAGAGCAGAGAGCCACTGGGATGCCTGTGAAAGGATGAACTGCCTTACATCAGAAACTAAAAAAGCCAAAACTTCAATGTTGAACAACAGTGAAATTGTACTCCTGAGTAGCCACTAAATTTTTGAACTAGATTAGATAGAAAGATTTAGTCCAAAAAAATCAAAATCAAAATCTTAGTTTAATTTATTTGATTGAAGCAACTATTAGTAAATGAAACAGAAACCATTTTGGATGGAAATGGAATTAATATTTTGTTTTATTTTATAAAGATATCACATTAGAACAAGTATACTCAAGTGTGTATTTAAAATTGCTCATGGCATTATTACCTGACTCCAATTGCAAAATAACAAATCCCAATAACACCTAATTTTTATGATTACATTGAATTAAATGTAAATGTAAAATAACTATAATTACAGCACTACTTTTATGAAAGCTTTTGCATATAGCAACATTGAAACTTCTTTTTTTTATAAACATTCAATCATTCATTGTGGGTTTACTTTATATCCTGCTATTAAAATCTAAACTACTTTGACAAGTGAAACCCTTCATACTTGGTTCCAGTATATATTTCTAAACTTGTTATATTCTATTTTGTGATCCATCCAAACTGTTCTACTTGCTGATTCTCCCATTTTATATTACATTTTTTTTACCTTCACATCTTTATACAGTTTGTCTTCCATTATTAGAATTTTCTACTCATTATCATTTTAATCTTAGAAGCTCTTTGAGTCTCATCTAAAATGATACCTCTTCAATGAAATTTTTCTTAAATCCAATCCCACTACGAGCTACTAGATTTTCCCCCTTGTAGCTCTCTTTTATTCATATCATCTATATTTTATAATTTGCTTTTATTTTCTGTGAATATGTAGTATTATTTTAGTAGAATATAAGCTCCTTGAGGTTTAATACCTTCACTTTTGCTCTCTCAAAAGACATCCCAGGGCCATTTCCTTTTCCATCTTATTTTACACATGAGGAATTGAGGTAAACAGAATCACATAGCTAGTAAGTGTCTGAGCCCAGGAAGATGAGCCTTTCTGGCTTCAAGTCTAATACTCTATCAAATATGCCACCTATTTGCCAAAAAAAAAAAAAAATTAAGTTCTTAATTAGTATATGTTTATCTTCACTTTATACATTAGGAAACTGAGGCCCGGAGTAGTTAAATTAGAGGCCTAGAAGCAATTCCTCCTTATTTTGAAAGGCTATGTGTTGGAATGATTGAGCACTGGATTTGGAATCAGGCATAGCTGAGTTCAAATCCCACCTTAAAGAGCAGGTCACTTAGCCTCTTTGATAGTTGTTTCTTCATCTGTAAATTGCAAAAAATGATAGTCCCTATCTCAAAGCCACAATAAAACCTGAAATATTCAATTTAAAAAAAAAAGGAGTAATTGAAATTCCTAAGGTAAGCCAGAAATACTAGGAGGTAAAGATTAAAGGACTTTAAAGGAATGTTTGACAGATGGTGTCACTATATAAAGCCAAGAAATGAATAAAGTAAATAAGGAGAAAAGAACAATTTACAAGGAAGTAAAGAAAAATGGTCATTATGAATATAATTTCTTCTAATAATACATACACACACACACACACACATATATCTGATATTTTGTTGTTATATATTTTGAATCCTTTCTGATGTACTGATGTGGACTTGACAGTGTTCTCTTTTGTTTTGTATTTCTTTTCTATTTTCCTTTTTTCTTTGTTTTTTCAAATAAAAAAATTAAAAGAAAATAAAAAAAAACTTAAAAAAAACCAAACTTGCTAAAGGACTTTTAAATGAACTTTTAACATCTCTATCTTTTTCCCCCCCATCTATCCCCCACGATTATCTTTTAGTGATACTTCAGTCTACTTAATTGATCCTGGATTCAGATACCTATTTTATCATGGAAGTTTTCTGTCTAACTGATGTTTTACCCTCTAAATATACCTCTAGAAACCTTGGTCTAGGAATATTTTACTCCTTGACCCTGTCTCTGCTTTCTCCCTCCTTAATATCTTTCCTGATCTTCCTCCTCCCCACATCTTTTGCTCTGAGAACTATAATTACATTATTATTGCCATTGATTCTGAAAAAAGAGTATCAATTTACTGACTCATTTTTTCACTTACTCTTAGGAATTCCAAGTCTAAAACATACTTCCCTCATAATCACTTATCTGTTTCACTCTATTTGAATGCAATCAGTGTTAAATCAGGGATTATCTTACTCTTATATTTGTGTCTTCATTGATTACCACAAAGAAAGAAGAAACACCTTTTTTTCAATCATTCATGTTAATTTACACTTAATATTGGTAAATGAAAACATGCCAAAATGTATAAAAGATATTAGCATTCATGAATCAGTAGATGATATTGCATTTAAGTATTTAAATGTAAATATAATATATACACATACATATATATGCATACATATGTGTCTGTGAAAATTTATACTAATTTACTTAGTGACTTTCTTCACTTGAAGGATATGAAAATGAGCACTATTTTAAAAATCGTATGACAATATCACTTGCTTCCAAGTGTCTGCCTCATCTGAATCAAAAATATTTACTTAATCTCAATCTAGCTTAATCTAAAAGAACCAAAATGACACATATTTGTACATAGTTGGGGTCTTTTGTATGTGTATGTGGAAAAACTGGGGGCAGGGAGAGTATTTAATTGGTGTAAGGAAGATTTCATGGACGAACTCACAGAAGCAGCTCAGAAACTTCTTTCTAAAAATGGTCTTATAAAGTTGCCGGGTACAGAGAGATTAAAAAACTTAGTTATCCTATTAAATTGTATATGTAAATGTGTATGTATGTGTTTTCTTTGACTTAATTTGTATTTTTAAAGTTTTGCTACTTAGTCTTTTAGATATATATATGTGTGTGTGTACAGATATATATATTTCATTAATGTATATGAACAGACATGTATAGACATTTCTCTATATACATCTATAAATACATATATATCACTAATCTCTCTCCTGAGCCATACTTTCATATCACCAACTGCCTCTTGAACATATCAAAGTTTATGTTCCATAGATATTTTAGCTAATCACATACAAAACTAAATGTATTTCTCCCCCCACAATAATTCGTATTCTTCCTTCTTTCAATCTTCTCTGTGTGTCAAGGAAATAGCATCCTCCCAGTCATTTAGGTTGACAACTTCAATGTTATACTCAACTTCTCATTCTTTCCATATCCAGGCTGTTGCCAAATCTTAGCTCTAACTTAACAGTATCTTTTATATTAATCCTCTTCTTTTTATCCTCGCAGACATAATCCTAATTCAGGTCCTTTTCACTTTTTGCCCGGAATATTAGACTATTATAATAGACTAATTGCCATTTAACTTTTCTCTTTCCTCTACAATCCATCCTTCATTAAACTTCCAAAGTGATTTTTCTAATGCATAGACCTGACCATATCATTCTCTTGCAAATGAACTCCCTGACTTCATCATTATTTCCTGTAACAAATATGAACTATATATAGCATTTAAGCTCTTCATAACCTGACTCCTTTTTACATGTTCCATGTCTTTTTCACTTTAAATCTCTCCATAAACTGCATATAGTTCCATTTCTTGGCTTTATATGGTGACACCATCTGTCAAACATTCCTTTAAAGTCCTTTAATCTTTACCTCCTAGTATTTCTGGCTTACCTTAGGAATTTCAATTCCTCCTTTTTTTTTTAAATTGAATATTTCAGGTTTTATTGTGGCTTTGAGATAGGGACTATCATTTTTTGCAATTTACAGATGAAGAAACAACTATCAAAGAGGCTAAGTGACCTGCTCTTTAAGGTGGGATTTGAACTCAGCTATGCCTGATTCCAAATCCAGTGCTCAATCATTCCAACACATAGCCTTTCAAAATAAGGAGGAATTGCTTCTAGGCCTCTAATTTAACTACTCCGGGCCTCAGTTTCCTAATGTGTAAAGTGAAGATAAAGATATACTAATTAAGAACTTAATTTTTTTTTTTTGGCAAATAGGTGGCATATTTGATAGAGTATTAGACTTGAAGCTAGAAAGGCTCATCTTCCTGGGCTCAGACACTTACTAGCTATGTGATTCTGTTTACCTCAATTCCTCATGTGTAAAATAAGATGGAAAAGGAAATGGCAAACCATTCCAGTGTCTTTGTCAAGAAAATCCCAAAAGGCTTCACAGAAAGTTAGACATAACTAAAATGAGTGAACAACTAAAAACTTTTTAAAAATTAACCCTAAAATAAAGTCTAAGGAAGCATAATAATAGGGTAATTAATTAATAGGGTAGATAAGTTCATCACTCAGTTGCTGGAAACTCTCCAGGATTAATTTAGAAAGAGGTTTCTGAACTGCTTTAGTGAGTGAGTTCCTACATGAGATGTTCCTTATACCAATTAAATATTCTCTCCACTTCCTTCTCTGGAAGGGGAAGTCTCCCTTACACACACATACCATAAAACCAAATTATGTACACATATGTGTCATCTTGTTTTTTTTTTTAATTCAGCTTTATTAAGATAAATAAATATTTTGGATTTATATGAACCAAATACTTAGAATCAAGTGATATTGTCATATGTGATTTTAAAAATAGTAAAGTATTTTTTTAAAGATTTTCATTCTTCTCCTTTCTTTATCCACACTCCAAAATATAGAGCAAGTTTTCAGTCAATGAGGATTATAAGAGACTTTTTAGATGAAAAAAGAGATCTAGGCATTAGTTTTAATTTCAGCTATAGTACTCACTGATCCCTAGGCCAAATATAACTGTTCTGGAGATAGCAACCATATGAGCAAGAAAGCTCTTCAAAATTATGTTGTGTACTCACACAATATTTAATAAGACTATGTGAAAAAGTAGAATAGCATCTCAGCAGAGAATAATAGAAATGTTTAGTCTTATTTCCCTAGGAGAGGATTTCATCTGGTTTTTTTTGTCCTTGTTTTGTGTTATTTTTTGTGATTCTCCTGGTTGTTTGCCACATTTTGAGAAAGCAAGTTAAGATTTTGCTTTGTTTTGTTTTATTGACATATTAAAGAACAGATACTACATATATTTCACAGAATAGCTCTGTTAATGACATTTTTTTTTGATTTATAAATCTCCACTTCTAATGTCTAATAGTTAGAAACCAATAATTTTGGACTAAGATTTTCTGTTATTTTCTAGTTTTTAATTTTCTACTGTTTCAATGTAATGATTAAGGAAAAAATTGAGAATCTGTTTCTATATCTCATTTTAGTTGAAATTGATCTCATATCTGCACACATATATTGTATCTAGGATATACTGTGACGTATTTAACATGTATAGGACTGCTTGCCATCTGGGGGAGGGGGTAGAGGGAGGGAGGGAAAAAGTTGGAACAGAAGTGAGTGCAAAGGATAATGTAAATTTTTTTTTTCAAAATTAAAAAAAAAGAAATTGATCCTCATATTTTTCATTTAAGGAGGTGACTCAGGATTTTTCATTTCTCAAGTGACTGTTTTTCTAGACTTCATCTTCAGAAACTCATCATTCTGAAAAATAAAATTAACTTTAAAACTCACACCTCCTCAGTGCCTTCTGTCCTTTGGCCTTTCTCTCTCTTTCTGATTAAAGAAAATGGAGGGAGAACATTGGATGAAAAACACTGAAACTCATACTTCCATAGATCATTTTCTACCCTACTGTCTCTTTTCTGGGCAACCCCTCTTTCAGCTTCTTTTTTATTTTCCTCCATTATATTATGAGTTCCTTGAAGGTTGAGAACTGACTTTATGCCACTCTTTTTATCTCCAGTGCTTAACACAGTGCCCAGCACGTAGTGGGTATTTAAAAATTGTTTACTGACATTGACTTTATCAAAATCTTTCCCTATGACTATGATCACTGATTTTTCAACTTTTTGAGATAATGGGACCTTTTCTTCTCATGGCCTAAATCTTCCAAGTCTTTGTGTAAGCATAGTGAGGCAAAGTTGTATGGCATGGTGGAACTATTAGACACCTGGCATTTCCT
This sequence comes from Sarcophilus harrisii, assembly GCF_902635505.1. NCBI lineage: Eukaryota > Metazoa > Chordata > Mammalia > Dasyuromorphia > Dasyuridae > Sarcophilus > Sarcophilus harrisii. The sequence goes on from NC_045428.1 coordinate 372,099,354, forward strand.
AGAACTACCAATAACTTGCTGTGTTCTAAAACTTAGGTGAATTATTTTACCATTTTTTTCCTCACTTAAAAATAAGGTTAGACTATATGATTCCAAAGGTCTGTTTTGCCTCAAATTTAGAGCAGAACAAATCATATCATCTCACAGACTTAAATCATGTTAAAAATGATTTAAGTTAAAATATCTAAGTTTAAGTTTCGTTCCTTAGAAATGAAATTGCATTTCTAAGTGACATGTTCAATATCACACAAATTACAGAAATCGAATGCAAGCCAAGTAGTCTCATCATTTAATATAGCTCAACAATAATAATAATGGTTTAAGGTTTGGAAAGTGCTTTACATATGTTATCTCTTTACATTGAAGTCTAGTGCTCATAACTAAAATTTTGGTGTCATAAAGACAAAATATTTGAAAGACTAAGTAGATATTTTATATTTCATCTTTGTTGGGACTGGGAGGGATTGACAGAATGTTTGGACAATCATCTCTATAAGGACATCTTGCATATCTAAATACTCTGCATTAGTTTCTTTTCTGAGCTCAAGTCCCATATTACCAGCTGCTTACTGGATTTGTCTAACTAGATATTTTTGAGCATCTCGAGCTCAAAATATCCATCAAAAGAATTCATATTTTCCTGCAAGGTTTTCCATTTTTCATTTCTTTTGAGAGTACTCCCATCTTTCTAGTTATACAGTTTTGGAACCTACAAGTTGTCTTCAACTCTATCACTTACCCTTCCTATTAAATAAATGTTCATGTCTTACCGATTCTATTTTCACAATATATATCATATCCCTCCTCTACTCTATATACATGAGCACTACCCAATTTCAGACCTTGATCACATTTTGCCTGATATTTTACATGCACTTGATTTCCTGTTTCTATTCAACATTTAAAGCATTTCATAGTTTGGCTTTTCCTTTCCTTTCTAGGATCACTGAAAATTTTACTTCTTCATATACTCTGTGTTCTAGAAAAAAAAAATTACTTAATTTCTATTCCCTGTACAAAACATTTCATTTGCTATCTCCACACCTTTGTGCCAGCTGATTTCTGTGATGAGAATGTACTCCTTTCTTATATTTGCCTCATATAATCTTAATTTCTTTGTAATCTCATTTTAAGTGCCATCTCCTAGAAGAGGCTATCTTGATCCCCCAGTTACTTGTGCACATTGTTCTCCTACTCCTTCCAGGAATTTTTTGTATTTTTTAATATAATTTTAATTTGTTTCATCTGTATATGTCTATTCATGTATACATGTATACATAAACATATTTGTATATATGGAAGCATGTGTACATGATCTACTAATATTCATTATATAGATACAGACATAATTTATATGTGTATATGAGTGTCCATACACACCTAGGTATATAGACATACCAAAATAAAATTAATCTCCTTGAACACAAGGGATGTTTTGTTTTTGCCTTTTTTTCCTGTAAGGCATAATACAGGATATGGCACAGTAATAAGTATTTAATGAATGCTTATTTATATACACCACCATTCTAACTTATTTTCTGAAATGTCTGAAAATTCATGGGGAAACTTTATGTTCTGTGGAAAGTAATTTATACATTCTTATTACTTGTTCTAGATTACTATTTGTATCTCTCCCATCCAGTTGTCATATTATGACTTATACTAAAATATATACTCATCCCATTTATGGCCTGCACCCAATTAATTGTAAGTGCCTAAAAGAAATAAGATATATGTTTTGATGAAAATCTTTGTTCATCCAGAAGCTCTAACAGTACCTATTTTTATTCCTATCATTGAGTTTAGTGCATTACAGAAAGTAGGTGCTTAATAAATGCTTATTGCATCTAACTTTACAATTAAAATCTTGGAGCAGTTTTACACAAATACATTCAGCATTCTAATATTAATTGTGTAATAAAGAGGTTATAAAAGCTAAAAAGCGTATGATAAATAAGTTAAATTAAGGCTTAAAATTTACTTGCTGACTTTAGATTATTTTTTCTTTTGCAATTTCTATTTAAAATATTGACTCATGCATTCAAAATGCTTACATTTTTTTCTCTAAATGACATCAAAAATAGAAAAATCAACAAAGAATATATATATATATATATGTATATATATATGAGAATATAATCAAATCAGTGTCCTCATTTATTTCATAACAGTGTTTGTATATATCTAGCATTCTCCCTGTGGCAATCTTCATGATCACATCTCTCTTTAGGCAAACAATTTGTGTCTATTTATAGCTAGACAATTCAAACCAAAGATAACTACAAATCTGACTTGTGAACAAGAGAAATCAAGTCCCAACCCTTAGATTAATTATAGGCATTCATTTGATCCATTGTATTATTCATTCCCAATTTACTTTGTCAACATAAAACTTTTTCAGGTGAGAAGACTTCTTAACTTGGATGCAGATTTTTTTTAAGCTCACTTACCATACAAAAACAGCTGGTGGCATTACTGGTGTAAATCGCTGGTACCTAATTTAGACTAACATTTGCAGTTGTTCTCATAAACATGCAACTCCAACTGACACAATCTACAATTCATCTTGTACTTTTTCAGTTATCTTATTTACTGATGCAGACTTAAGCACCTCTTTAACTTAGATGGTCTTCAAGAGTGGCTAGAATTTAAAAAAAAATAATAATCACATGGCCAACTTAAATATAAACTTATTTATACATAGTTAGATTGTTTTACAATAGACTCCATCTGTCACTGAGCTTTCAGGCTAACCCTATACTTTGGAAGGAAGTTCTGAACTTCGTGCTTTTTACTAGTCTAGACTTCAGGAAAACTGGCATTACTTCCATTTTGTGATTAAGCTCCAAAAGCAGATTTCAATGCAGATTTTACATTGCATATATATTAATGTTACTGTTGTTTCTTGGTCTGTAGGTGACCATTGCTGATCATGCTATCTTCATAAAATTAATATGTTTATATTTTTGCCAAAGGAAAATAATCACTTCTTCCATTTTCTCCACTTGTTCTGTCATTTTTTCCTCCCATTTGTCCATAATGTCTACATAATACATAACCATGCTTCAGTATGTCTTTAACACACTTCATCTACTTACTCTGCTTATTGCTCCATTTTGTTTAGCTATAATGTTCACCTTACAATGACCTTATGTACATTCTTCGATCATCTATTTTATAAATATGTCCATCCTGCAGTAATGAACTGAACAGCTACCCCCAGAGAAAGAACTCTGGGAGATGACTAAAAACTATTACATTGAATTCCCAATCCCTATATTTTTGTCCACCTGCATTTTTGATTTCCTTCACAAGCTAATTGTACAATATTTCAGAGTCTGATTCTTTTTGTACAGCGAAATAACGGTTTGGTCATGTATACTTATTGTGTATCTAATTTATATTTTAATATATTTAACATCTACTGGTCATCCTGCCATCTGGGGGAGGGGGTGGGGGGTAAGAGGTGAAAAACTGGAACAAGAGGTTTGGTAATTGTTAATGCTGTAAAGCTATCCATGCATATAACCTGTAAATAAAAGGCTATTAAAGAAAAAATAAATAAATGTGTCCATCCTACATGAGTTAAAGAATAGTGTCATTTTGTTTCTGATGTTCTGGCAACATTCCATCATCTCCTCATTACTGAAATCCTGTTTTACTATTTAGAATTAAGTACATGTAAATATATGTCCCTCCAAAATTTGGTGAGTGTTTTTCTGGATAATAGGTCACTTCCATTTTGTTAATTTGTTCATAGTTTCGGAAGCCATTACCAGGTCATAGAGGTGTAATTTAGATTATCTAACTAGGAATTAAAACTCTCCAATGTAGAAATTGATAAGTTAAATATTAATATATATGTATATATAATGATATAAATTGATTATTTAAAATCAAAATTGCTCTTTATTAAATAAAATTAAGGATGATATAACAGATAGATTTACTTGATAGTGAATTCTTTGAAATGGGATGCTAAAAATATAAATCTTAGGAATTTTTGAGAGCCACTAGGTGGTATAGTGGATAGAATACTCAACCTGGAATAAGGAAGACTTGAGTTTAAATCCAGTCTCAGAAACTCACCAACTATGTGACCCTGGGCAAGTAACTTTACCCTGTTTGCCTCAGCGTTCTCATTTGTAAAATGGACTGGAAAAGGAAATGGCAAACCATTCCAATATCCTTGCCAAGAAAACTCCAAAGGAGGTTGTGTGTGTGTGGGGAGCAAGCAATGTGGTTTCTCAGAGACTATCCACTAAAGTAGGTGAACCTTAGGCCTTATTTTCGATTTTCTAGAAATCATGTAATCTTAAAATTGTAACTTTTGCTTGCTTACCTCATTTCTAGTTGGCCCATTGTTACCCCACTGTCCAAATAAGGAAAAAGTAACTGCAAGATCCAATCTAGACAAAATGCTTTGTTTAAAGATGTAGGAGCTGGGTTTGGGTATTGCTTGTCTGTATAACCATGCTTTTTATTTCTGGATCTAACTTTCCTCATTCTGACTTAGGAAGTGTGGACTGCCCACTTCTCAGGAGATTCTAATAAAAACTTTCTACCTGCATTTTGAGAGATCTCCAAGTAGCCATTTTGGGTTAGAGTTTGTACCCTAACAGTTTTGGGGGCTCATCTGGAATCACATGACTTAATGGGGAAATAGCACTACTTCTATTTGGGGGCAGGCACCTATGGGATGCTTTGTTCCTACGGCCTCCATTGGAGCAGATGGTGTTTCTCCTCTCTGCTGAGCAAAGTGCCTGAAGGGTGAGACTAAGTGAAGGAGAAAATGAAAGTCAGATCCAAGGCTCCTTGCGTAGACATTGGATTGATACAGTCAGGAGAACCTAGACACGTGTAGCTCAAAGGTAAGCACTTGGGAGTCTGGGGGTCAATTGGCTGGGTTGAGGGAGACCCGAGAGGAAAAGCCTCTCACATAAATTGTGTAGTGAAATGGACTGCAAATGACCCTATGGAAAGTACTTTCCAAGTCTTGGGTGACTGGTTGATAGAATGATGACCTCCATCATGGTAAATATTGAATAGTAAGAGGAGTCTAAGGATGGTCCTCACTAAATTATGGGGAAATCGCAGTCCAAGCCCCAAAGCAAGGAGTCATGTCAGGAAGTGCCAGCTAATAGTGCTTTGGGGAATAGGCTACAAAATTGGAATGAATCACTAAAATATAGGGGTAAGGAAAAAAATGATAAAATATTGTTGTTTTGTCTGGGGTGACCAAAACATTTGCTGTGGAGCAATTGGCCAAAATATGGATCCTCTGTGGATTGGATATGCTAACAGTTGAATTAATATTTAAATGAAAAGGATCCCTTTAATCCAGAGGAAGCATCTCATGCGAGTCTCTGGCTTTCAGAGATTGAGACTTGGATATTTTTGAGTCAATTGAAGGAGGCAAATAAGTCACAGGAGACAAAGAAAGATATTCCACCTCACCCCTGGGAACTTCTGTTTGTTGTCCCACCTTTCTATGCTCTAGCACCTCCAGTAGTAGCAGCACTCCCACAGGTGCCCCCAGTGAGCAGGCTGGATCACCTGTGCCCCTTCTTATTAATCTGGGGACCCGGAAATAGAAGAAACTAGGGACGGACCCAAATATTTGAGGAAGGAATTGATTTGAACAAGTGAAATGTAGAAAATCTTCCCTTTCTAAAATCTGGGAGGATAGGATGTATCCCCTCAGATAGGTTCCTTTAGGGGGACCATAAAGAGGAATAGAGTTTGTTAGTGCTCCCTTGATGGGAACTGAGATTAGAAACTTTAAGAGAAATTTAAAATCTATCATGGAAGACTCCACAGGGGCCTCCAAACATTTAGACCAATTTTTGCGACCAAGTATGTATTCAAGGACTGAGCTCCTACATGTTTATTTAGCCAAGAGGAGAGAGTGGCAATTAGAAAAGCAGCCATGGAAGAGTGGGAAAGATGTCACTTGCCTGCAGATGGGGTGATGATGGCAGAACAAAAGTCCCCCCTTGCAAATGCAGGATGAGATAATAATAACCCCCTTTTTAGACAGAACATGCCGGATTTAAGAGAACTGATTACAACAAGAATTAAGAATGCATTTCCAAAGAGGAAAAATATTAACAAGGTATTAGAAATTATGTAGGAGGACAAATCCCCTTCTAAATTCTTAGAATGGCTAAAGGAAGGGATCAAGAAATATTTAGGACTAGATCCAGAGGATCCATAAACAGAAAGCACATTGAAATTACATTTTGTTTTTAATTCATGGCCAGATATTAATAAGAAATTACAGGAAATAGAGAGATGGAACTGCAAGCCATTAGGGGCACTGCTTGAGGAAGCAACCAAGGTTTATGTGAGGAAAGATGAGGAGAAGAAAAAGGAAAGAGATAAGAAGAAGCAGCATAGAAATAAAATGCTTGTTCAAATTATACCGGAAGCTAATTTGGCTGCTGTCTGAGAGTGTGGGAAAGGATGGAATCCTGCCAAAGTAAATAAAAGGTTCCAACAGAATAAGGGGCCAGCAGGGCTTGTCCCTGGAGGAGGAGAAGGGCTACAGAGAATACAGGATGCATTGACCTACTAGACCTGTGGGAGAGCTGGCCATCTTTCATGGAATTGTCCCCAAGAGAAAGACGATCAGCAAGTTTGCTCCCTCATGGAGTTTGAGGATTAGGGGGGTTAGAGGTTCCTTGAAAAATCCCACCTAGAGGGGGGCGGAGCCAAGATGGCGGAGAAGACACACCCGACTTTCTAAACTCTTCTCTTACCCTCTTTATCAATATTATATCGAGCCCTCAAAATAGTTTGATCCACAATTTTAAAGATAAGAAGTGAACAACCACCCGGGGAAAATCTGGCTCAAAACGGTTGGTTCGGGGCCGGGGAATGGCCAGAGGGGAGAGAAATTAGGTTCCGAGGAGAGTTCAAACTGAGGGTGAAGGCACAGATCTCACACCCCAGCCCCAACCCGGACAGGGTTTTCCTTGGGGAGTTGTGATCCCACAGCAGGAGGACAAGCCCGGAGCCTAATCTGCGCAGTGGGGAGCCGGCTTATAGAGTTTTCCAGGGCCGATTTGATCAGGCAGAGAGCTGGGCAGAGTTTGTGGGGTCTGCAGTCAGCTGCAAACCAAGTCCCTCAAGAGGCTCCGCCTGGGCAGTGACACTTTCACCACTTAGTCTCAAAGGGCACCGATAATCCACCAGCCCTACTAAGCAGTTTGATACCGGCCAGTGCTGAATCCACCTTGTTGGGGAAGGGAAAACCTCACACAGAGCACTCCCAATCAGAGGCAGAAATTGTTTACATCCTCCCTATTCTGCAGAGGAAGCTGGTAACCCCTTTGCCTAGGAGACCTACCCTAAAGGCTTTTAAAACATGAATAAAAGATGAAAAGAAAATCACAGCTTCTATGCAGAAAAGAGCAGGTCAGCAAACCTGAAGAGACCTCAAACAGCAAAAATGCATCAGACTGTCCTCCTTCTAATGTTTCTAGAAGAGACCATTAAAAGTCTCAAAAGAGAGTTAGAAGAAAATGGGAAAGGAAAGAGAAGCCTTTAAAGAGAGCAACAACTTCCTGAAATAAATTGGGTTAAAAAAATTCCGGAAGTGCAGGGAAACAAAATTGGTAATTGGAAAATAAAGAACTGAAGAAAGTAGATTTGGAATTGAAAAGAAAATAACCCTAAAAAAAAAATTAGTGAAATGGAAAAATAAACAAAACAATACATTAAAACTAATTGACATATACAGAAAGAAGTAAAAAAGCTATTAAGAAAAATAATTTTTAAAAATTAGAACTGAACAAATTGAAACTAATGATTCATTGAGACAGAAGAATCAGTCAAGCAAAAAAAAAAAGGAAAACTGAAAACCACGAATTATCTATTGCAAAACGAAACTTGGAAAAATAGATCAGGAAATAACTGAGGATTATTGACTTTCTGAAAACTAGATGGGTAGATATATTTTACAAGAAATCATCAAAGAGAACTGCCCAGGTAATAGAATCAGAAAAAATAGGATTGAAAGAATTCATCGAAACCTTTCTGAAAGAAAACCCTAAAAAAAAAACCCCAAGGAATATTGTAAAATTTCAAATAAAAATTAAGGAAAAAATTTTAAAGCAGCCAAAAAAACCATTTAAATACCGAGGTCCACAATAAGGATCACCAAGACTGGCTGCCTCAATTAAAGGAAAGAAGGGCCTGGAATAGATATTCCGAAAGGCAAAGAACTTGAGATGCAGCCAAGAATAAACTACCCAGCTAAGCTGAGCATTTTTTCCAGGAAGAAGATGGAATTTTAATGAAACAAATGAATTCCATTTGTTTCTAAGAAAACCAGAACTAAACAAAAATTTGATCTCCAAGAATAGAACTCAAGAGATGCAGAAATAAAAATAACCTTGAGAATTCATTTCTGTTGTGGAAACAAAAAGAATACATATAAATTTGAGTAAATTGATATAAATAAAAAAAGGGAAGTAGATATGGAAAAGGGATGGCAGAAAAGGGGAAGGAAAAAAGAGGGAAACCACATCCCCAAAGAGGCAAGGAAACTTATCATATTAGGGAATTTAGAGAGGGGAGGAACATTGTGGAATCTTATCTCAAGAGTTCCAAAGAAAAAATTGACATTTGTTTTAGAGAAATTTCCGCCCATTAAAAACGGGGAGAAAAAGGGAAAAAAAAGAGTAATAAGGGAAGGAAGGGGGAAAGACGAAAGGGGGGAGGGAGGATATAAAGAGGATAAGACGTACAAGAGGGGACATAAGTTTAAAAGGGGGAAAGAGGGTTCGAGGCAAAAAAGAAAGCACAACTGGGGTTATTAGATGGCAGGAAATAAGATTTAAATTAACGTAAATGTAAATGGGATGAACTCCCATAAAGAGGAGGCAGAAGGACTGGACAAACAGAACCCTACAAATGTTGTTTCAAGAAACACATTTAATGGGGGAGGCAAAGAGTAAAAGAAAGGCTGGGAAAATCTATTATGCTTAGGTGAAGTCAAAAAGAGGGTAATCCTTATCTCAGATCAACAAAAGCAAAAAATTGATCTAATTAAAAGAGATAAGGAAGGTAATAATCCCCCAAAGGGTACAAAACAAAACAATATCAATATTAAAATATATGCACCAAGGGTATGGCACCCAACTTCCTAAAGGAGTTAAGAGGTTGAAGAAGAAATAGACAAAAAACTGAAAGTAGGAGATCCAACCTTGCACCCTGAATTAGACAAACCAAACCACAAACAAATAAGAAAGAAATTAAAGAAGTAAATATAATATTAGAAAAATTAGGTTGTTGGATTTTGGAGAAAATTGAATGGAGATAGAAGGAAAATTTTCCCAGTGTTATGGAACCATTCAAAATTGACCATATATTAGGACATAAAGACCTAAATTAAATGCAAGAAAGCAGAAATAGTAAATGCTTTTCAGATCATGATGCAAAAAAACAACAAAAAAGTTAGGGGAAATAGACCAAAAAGAATTGGAAACTAAAAATTCATCTTAAAGAATGATTGAACAGCAAATTATAGATACAATTAATAATTTACAAGATAATGACAATGATGAGACATCATACCAAAATTTTGGGATAGCCAAAGGGTAATAAGAGGGAATTTTATATCCTTAGAGGGTTTTGAATAAAACAGAGAAAGAAAAGATTAATGAATTGGGCTTGCAACTAAAAAAAAAAAAAAAGACCAAATTAAAAACCCCCAATCAAATACTAAATTGGAAATTTAAAATTAAAAGGAGAAATTAAAAATATTGAAAGTAAAAAAATTATTGAACAATTAATAAAACTAAGAGTTGGTTCATGAAAAGCCAAAAAATAGATAAGCCTTTGAAACGATTAGAAAAAGGAGGGAGGAAAATGAAATTATAGTCTTAAAAAATGAAAAGGAGAACTTTCCACCAATGAAGAGGAAATTGAGAAATAATAGAGTTATTTTGTCAACTTATGCCAATAAATTTGAAACCTAAGGAAATGGATGACTACCTCCAAAAATACAGACTTCCCAGACTAACAGAGGAAGAAGTAATGTTTTGAATAGTCCCATTTCAGAAAAAAGAAAAGAACAGGCAATTAAACAATTTCCAAGAAAAAATCCCAGACCAGATGGATTTACATTTGAATTTTACCAAACATTTAAAAAAATTCCCCTCTATATAAATTATTTAAAATAGGAATGAAGGAGTCCACCAAATTCCTTCATGACACAGACAGGATGATACCCAAACCAGGTAGGTGAAAACAGAGAAACAAAATTATAGACCAATCTCCCTAATGAATATTGATTAAAATCAAATAAGAATTAGCAAAAAGACTACAGAAAATCATCCCAAATAATACACTATGATCAAGTAGGATTTATACCAGGAATGCAGGGCTGGTTAAATTAGGAAAACTATAATATAATTCCATGTTAAAACCAAATTAACAAAACATATGATCATCTCAATAGATGGAAAAAGCATTTGAAAAATCCAACATCCATTCCTATTAAAAACACTTGAGAGTATAGGAATAAATGGACTTTTCCTTAAAAAATAATCACAGCATCTATTTAAACCATCAAACATCATATTAATGGAGACAAATCAACATTCCCAATAAGATCTGGAGGAAACAAGGTTGCCCATATCACCGTTACATTTTATTGTATTAGAAACCATATAGCAATAAGAGCTGGAAAGAGATTAAAGGAATAAGAATAGGCAATAGGAAGCAATTATACCTTTGCCGATGACATGATGGTTACTTAGAGAACCCCAGAGATTCTGCTAAAAAGTTATTAGAAAGAATCCCAACTTTAGCAAAGTTGTTATAAAATAAACCCACATAAGTCATCAGCATTCTTTATATCACTAAAAAATCCAACAGTCAGAGTTCAAAAGAGAAATTATTTAAAGTAACTACGATAATATAAAAATTTAGGAATCTATCGCCAAGGGAAAAATCAGAAACTTTATACAAAATTACAGACCATTTCACACAAATTAAGTCTGATCTAACCAATTGAAAATATTAAATGCCTTGGATAGGGGCGAGCAAAATAATAAAGATGAAATATTACCTAAACAACATTTATTTAGCGCTATACCAATCAGATCCCAAAAACATTTAATGACCTGAAAAATAACAACAAAGTTATATGGAAAACAAAAGGTCAAGAATTTCAAGGAATTAATGAAAAAAAAATCAAATGATGGTGGCTTAGCTGTACCAGATCTAAACTATATTATAGAGCAAGTTACCAAAACTATTTGGTATTGGCTAAGGAATAGATTAGTTGATGTGGAATAGATTAGGTTCAGGAAAAACAGTCAACAAAATAGCAACCTAGTTCTTTGAAAACCCAAAGATCCCAGCTTTTGGGATAAGAACTTACTGTTTGATAAAATTTGAGAAAAATTAAAAATATCAGAAACTAGGGCATTGATCCATACTTAACGCCGACACCAAGATAATAAATGGGTTCATGACCTAGGCATAAAGAATGAAATTATTAATAAATTAGAGGAACAGGGATAGTTTATTTCAGACCTGTGGAAGGGGAAGGTCTTATGAAAAAGAGAACTAGAGATCATTACGACCAAAATAGAAAATTTCTGAATTTCCAACCCCGAAAGCTTTTGTAAAACAAAACTAATGAGACAAGATTAGAAGGAAGCAAAAACTGGGAAAATATTTTTACAGTCAAAGGTTCTGATAAAGGCCCATTTCCAAAAATATATAGAGAATTAACCTAATTTATAAAACGATTCTCCAATTGAAAATGGTCGGATAAACAGACAATTTAGATGAAGAAATTGAAACTATTTCTAGTCATAGAAAAGATGCTCCAAGTCAATTAACGAGAAATGCAAATTAAGACAACTCTAAGATACATACACACCCGTCAGATTGGCTAAGATGAAGGAAAAATAATGATGATTGTTGGGGGGATTGGGAAAATGGGAATTGATTCATTGTTTGGATTTGGAACGAACCAACCATTTTGGAGTAGTTTGAATTATGCTCAAAAGTTATAAACCGGATACCCTTTGATCCAAGGTTACTAATGGGATTTATCCCAAAGAGATTGTAAAGAAGGGAAAGAGACCTGTATGTGAGAATGTTTGTCAGCCCTTTTTAGTGGCTAGAAACTGAAACTGAATGGATGTCCACGTTGGAGAATGGCTGAAAAAAGGTATGTTAAAAACTTTTGAAGAAAGCCAAAGGAGATTTCAGAAAGGGAGAGACTTAACGAACTGATGCTGGAGGAAATGAGAGGACCAGGAGATCATTATATACTAAAACAATACTAGTTGATGACCATTTGATGGATCGGCCATCCTCAGCAACGAGATCAACCAAATCATTTTAATGGAGCAGTAAAACTGAACTAGCATACCCAGAAAAAGAACCTGGGAGATGACTAAAACCATTACATTGAATTTAACCCCTATATTTATGCACCGACTTTGATTTCCCAAAGCTAATTGTACAATAATTCAGAGTCTGACCTTTTTGTACAGCAAAAAATGTTTTTCATGTATACTTTTTTATCTAATTATATTTTAATAATTTAAATCTACTGGTCACCCATTTAGGGAAGGGGGGGGGTAAGAGGTGAAAAATTGGAACAAGAGGTTTGGCAATTGTTAATGCTGTAAAGTTACCCATGTATATATCCTGTAAATAAAAGGCTATTAAATTAAAAAAAAAAAAAAAAGAAAAATCCCACCTAGAGCCCTTGATAAATTTGAGGGTGGGGCCAAACCATGAGGACATGGTATTTTTGGTGGACTCTGGGGCAGCACATACTTTGATGACTAGTCTGCCTCAGGGAGCAAGCCTCTCTTCAAGAACTTTAACTATTACTGGGATAAAAGGGGAAAACTTTAATGTTCCAGTTCCTAAAAGGGTGGAATAAAAATACCAAAATATAAACACCCATGAATGTTTGTTCTTAGTTCCGGAGTCTGTGGTAAACTTGCAAACAGAAAGGTCCAAAACAAAAAGATAACTCAGAAAATTTGGGGGGCTGGTAGGATATTGCAGAAGTTGCATAGATTTCTATGCAGTTCTAACCAAACCTTTGTACAAACACCTTTTGGAAGATAAATTAGAAGAAATAAATTGGGATCAAGAGAATCAAGAAAACTTTATTCTGTTCAAAAGGGTATTGACTTCAGCCCCCGTCCTAATACTGCCTTCTTTAGACAAGCCTTTTTCCAGTTACTTATGAACATAGACAAAGGCATGGCACTGGGAGTATTGGCCCAAGTGAAGTGGGGACGGTGATACCCAGTGGTATTCTTACCAAAACTTTTTGTACCAGTGGCCAAGGGCTGGCCCACTTGCATTTAGGCTATGGCTATTTTGGATTTGTTAGTAGAAGAGAGCCAGAGAATCACCTTTGGAGGTTGCTTGGTAGTTAATGTGTTCATCAAGTAAGAACTATTCTCACTCAATCAAAGGGTAGGCAGATGGTTAACTAATTCCCGAATATTGAGAAATGAATCCATTTGGAGAAAGATGATTTGATTGTAACTCAAAATCACAATCTAAATCTGACTGAATTCCTTTCTGTCCCCATAGGAGAACATAAAACTAGTGAACATGACTGTTTAGATCTGATAGAATGTCAAACTTAAGGTCTGGGGAGACCTGTAGAAATCACCACTGTTGGAAGGTGTGAACTGGTTTATAGATGGGTTGTCCCAGGTGTTGGGAGGAAAAAGGTTGAATGGTATGCTATAATTGACGGGGACACTAGTCCATTAGTACTAGCTGGGAGTCTCCCCAAGACATGGTCAGCATAAACCTCTGAATTATATGCCTTAAATCAAACTCTGAAACTGTTGAATAATAAGGCGGGTCAATTTATACTGATTTTAAATATGTGTGGGGAGTGGCACATATATTTAGGAAAATATGGGAGGAAAGGGGAATGGTTAATAGCAAAGGAAAAGAACTGGCTCATATGACTCTCCTAATGGAGGTCTTGCAAAATCTAACATTACCTAAAGCTATTGTTTAAATTGTTTATTGTGTTAAAAAAAATTTAAAACATTTAAATTGTTTATTTGTTTAAAAGCTATTGTGTTTAAAAGTTTTAAAAGGACATAAGGTGGGGAACATATTTGAAGCCCAAGGTAACTGCATTGCGATGAAGGGGTGAGGAAAGCTGGGAATGAAGGAAATGTTACTAAAGGAATGATGGTACTAATCCTGCTCTGTCACCTAATCACCTTCCTAATCCTTTACCAGGGAGGAAAAACTAAAAACCCATGATTTGGGCACCCAAGCAAACGACATAGGATGATGGTTTCTTCCAAACAGCAGGGAGGTACTGACCAAAGCAGTTATGAGGCAGATTCTGTGTTATTTACATCAAGGCAGTCACTGGGATGTCCAAAACCTGGGTGATGCTGTGTTTACTCTTTTTGTAACCTCCTGGATTATGCACATTGGCCTGGCAGTTGGTGGAGGGATGCCTGATCTTTCAAAGGACAAATAAGGCTGCCTCGTGCTGCTTGCAGGCCAGAGGGAGACCTCCATAACTGAGACCATTTCAGAGTATACAGGTGGACTTTACTGAGCTGCCTGCAGTAAGACACCTCAAATATCTGTTGATTGTAGTGGACTACCTGAAGTCATAAGTTGAGGCTTTTCCTTTGTCCTGGGCAATTGCCCCTGTTGTGAGTAGAATTTTATAAGAAAATATAATTTCCCAAGTATGGGATGGTGGAATGCATTGACTCAGACCAGGGGACCCATTTCACAGCAAGAGTTCTTTAGGGGTCTGATGCAGAACCTGGAGATCTCTTGGAATTTTATACCCCTTGGCATCCTCCCTTTCAAGCAAAGTAGAAAGGATGAACCCAAAGATAAAGAGGCAGTTTACTAAGTTGGGCCTAGAAACTGAGTTACCTTGGACCAAATGTCTTCCCCTTACCTTGCTTAGAATTAGGACTAAACCTCAGAGGGATATTGGATTGTCACCTTATGAACTCCTATGTAGATATCTATATCCATGAGGAAGAAGATTAAAAAATTGAGAGCCTATATGGGATACCAAAGATTTGTTTATTAGAAAATGTTTCACAACTTTTAAGCATTTACATGAACTACAATTAAAAGAACTCATTGTTCAGACTCCATCTTTAGGATTTGCTCTACACAAATACCAGCCCAGAGACTGGGTACTGATCCGAACCTGGAAGGAGGAAAAGTTGATCCCAATCTGTGAAGAACCTTTCCAGGTTTTTTGACCTCTGGTAGAGCTGTAAGGATCCAGGAACATGGTTGGACATATCACACTCGAGTAAAGGGGACCTGTGGATGTCCCAAAAGAATGGATTGTAGAACCTGACCCTGCAGAAGAACTGAAATTACATCTGAAAACAAGAACTCACTAACTTCAAGAATTTAAATATTCTGTTGGACTGGACTATCTTATAATTTTCTCAGAACCATGGTGCCAGAAGTGAAATCGAAGGGTCAGAGATTGTGCATTGTACTCCTATGTCTGATATTGTTTTTCTCATTTACTTTTACAGCTCCCATCTCCAATCCTCTATTGGGGAAAGAGAATAGCTTTCAAAGTTTGATGCAGACGATCGCTGATACTTTCTATATCAGAAATTGTTGGATCTGTGGAGGGCCTCATCAGTTTGATCAGTGGCCCTGGGTAGCCGTGCCACTGGATCCAGCCTGGCTTTTGAGTAAGAAGTTAGATTGTACACAATGGGACTGGATTTTGGTCAAAACAAGAAAAGCATCAATAGTCACTAACTAAATCAATCCCTGGTAAATACTGTCTGAATCAAATCGGGGAAGGGAAATGGCTAGGAAATAGTAAGTGTGACTGGACTTTGTGGAGGTTAAGGTAACCCGACTTAATTGCATGTAATATAAGAATAGATGGAACAAGACCCATGTTCAATACAGGGATGGTGTGTGGTGCCCCTGCACTAACTTTGGATGGGAGTCAGATTACTGCCAGTTTCCACCATGTCATAATTTAAATTGGCCACCAAACCAATGTGAAATAGTTCTGCAATCAGGAGATGACAATGGCTATCTGTGTGGGCCCTGGCAGGTGGTAGAATATATGAGGCATAGAGAAAAGGGGATTTTAGCTCGGCCTTGGTACAGATGGGCCTGGAGAAATTCAACCTGGTCTGGCTATTTCTCCTCCTTCTGGAGTGTAATAGATAGATCTGAGCTCAACATCATGGAGTGTGGTTTTAAAAAGAAGCAAAAATTATGGAGATGCCAGTATCTAAATATGGCCTGGATTTTATATCAAGGTGGCCTATTAGGGGACAAAGACTTATAATATTATCCAGTAGTCTTTAACAGAACCGAAGTTTTTGAAAAGAGTAATCCAACTCTAAAGGGACAGCATTGGATTTGTGGTCAAACAGCTTATACACACCTTCCTCTACAATGGAGCGGTGTCTGTTATATTGGGTTAATAGGGCCAAAGTTTTTCTTTCTGCCTGACACTGGTGGAAACCATTTAGGAATTCAGCTCTAGGATGATCTGGGAAGAGGGAAACGAAGCATTGAAGTTTCCCTTACCCAAACGGGGGATGCTAATGGAGGGGGAGACACCTGGCCTCCTGAGAGGATAGTCCAAGAATATGGACCAGCTACATGGGCCCAGGATGGTAGTTGGCGATACAGGACATATATATATATATATATATATATATATATATATATATATATATTGAATAGACTAATTCAGCTCCAAGCGGTCATAGAAATTGTTACCAATCAGATTGCAAAATTCTAGAAATATTGGCTGACCAAGCTACCCAGACAAGGGAAGCAGTCTTACAGCATAGGATGGTCTTGGATTATTTATTAGCAGAGGAAGGTGGAGTCTGTGGAAAGTTAAATCTGACCACTTGTTGCATGCAAGTTGATAATAATGGATGAGTGGTAAAATAAATCACTGAGTATTAGAAAGCTTGCCCATGCCCCTGTACAATCGTGGAAATCCTTATTTAACACCTTTTGGTGGTTCTGGTTCAGGGAGAGTTGGTGATAGCAGGCCTTATGGTTCCTGCTTGTAGCTATTAGTGGAACCATATTGATTCCTGTGTACCTTCTGTGTATGATCAAATTCATCACAAATATAGTGCTAACTGCCATTGCCAAAACAATCAGACTAGAAACAAAAACTACAGAAGGAGTTAGGTTCTTGGTTTTGAGGGGACAAGGTTGGGAACCAATACCTACCACCATGCAGGATGAACCAGAAAGAATCAATGATGACTTGGAAAAACATGGTGAACGTATGCTCCAACTGTTTGAGGATAAAGAATGAGAAAGAATTTTGGGCAATTTCAATGAGAAACCACAGTAGGGTATAGAAGAGCAGGGATTTTGTGTGGGGGGGCAAGCAATATGGTTTCTCAGAGACTATCCACTAAAGTAGGTGAAGCCTTAGGCCTTAGTTTCAATTTCCTAGAAATCATGTGATCTTAAAATTGTAACTTTTACTTGCTTACCTCATTTCTAGTCAGCCCATTGTCACCCAATCTGCCATATAAAGGGAAAAGTAACCACAAGAGCCAATCAAAACACAATGCTTTGCTTAAGGGGGGTTTTTGGGAGGGGTTGGGTATTATTTGTCTATTTAACCAAGCTCTTTATTTCTAAATTGGGCTTTCCTCATTCTGACTTATGGAGTGTGGACTGCCCAATTCTTGCAAGATTCTAAAAAAAATTTTCTTCCTGCACTTTGAGATATTAGTCAATTTGGGTTAGAGTCTTTGTACCTCACTTAGGGTCATGAAGTATCAGATATCACTGAACAAAATCAAAAGGAAATTATATTAAATTATAATCCATACAGATATATATACACACACACACACACACCCTAGGTGCCACATTACTAACAAACTCCTTATTTTACCAAATAGTCAGTGGCATACTTAATTTTAGACATTTATTGGTTTTTTAAACTTTTTCTCATTGCTGTTATGAAAGAATGGCCACCACAGGAATTTATTTTTAGGGTGTCTACACATGAAAACAATACTAATCTGAAACCCACTGTTGCTTCTCAGCTAAAATTTGAGGTAATACATACTTATATTCTCAGGAGAACTAAAATGTATCACTGAAAGAAAAGAATGTTGTATGTATTTTGTTTTTAAAGAGAAAAACTTGTATTATCATGGGAGGATGTCTTGACTTATGGGTGAATTGGATTTAAGTGAGGTAGGATT
This sequence comes from Sarcophilus harrisii, assembly GCF_902635505.1. Lineage (NCBI taxonomy): Eukaryota > Metazoa > Chordata > Mammalia > Dasyuromorphia > Dasyuridae > Sarcophilus > Sarcophilus harrisii. Next base: position 372,117,599 of record NC_045428.1, read on the forward strand.
GCATAGTGTCACTCTTTCTTTCAGAGTCCTCAAAGTTCAGTGGCAAGATAAAGACAAGACAACAGATGATGGCCTAGAAAGGCATTTTTTGTTGTTTAATCAATTTCTAAATACTTCATAGTATCTGCTTTAGCCACCTTCATGGTTGTTTTCATCCACAAATTTTATATTTGGGGTAGACACTCCCTCAAGATACATCAAGAGTACCTCAGTTATCTTTCATCTATGTTTAGCCCATCTGCTAAGATAATTTATTTGTATGAGGTTGTTTTATAGGCTACAGATACCAAAGGTTGATGAATAGCCCTGGAAAGGGCTTAACAAGTTCTCATATTAGAGGTGCTGGTCTTTTTTTGAATACCTATACATAAAGAAAAAAAATGTGATAGTGACATATTAAGTTTCTTCCCTGTCACTCTGTGATAGTATTTATTTCCTTCAGGAAAACATATATACACTGTAAAAATAGAATTTATTTGTCTAATATAGTGTCCTTGCAATGCAGGTATAGTTAGACTGTAAGATCTCATCAATTTAATGCTTCTGATCGAGAAAGATATGTCTATCTTCTCAGCTCCTCCTGCAAATTTTATTTTCCTTTTGCTTCCATCACCCATTTCTAGTTCTGTAACTTGGGACAGATAGTACATACGAATTTTAGCTAAAATGGAACTTCCTTCAATTTTTCAAGCTTTTCCTTTTGTGAATGATTTAAATCTTTTTTTCCCCTTGTCTTTCTTTCTTTTTTTTTTTTTTTTTTGCATAAAACAGGAAAAGTTTAATATAGTAGTTTCCAAACAATACAATTCATACATAATGCTGATCAAATCATTTAGAACTCAGATAATTTTCTAAAAGTACATTTATGTTTCTCAATCACATTAGGCACTGGTTCTACTCTGTAGAGCCTTAGATTAATCTTAAAAAAGGTCATCAACTTCTTTAATTCTGTTGCCAGTGAATCTAAACAGTGCCTAAAGATACCACTGTGCTTGCCACCTAGGGGAGAGGGTGGAGGGTGGGAGGGAAAAATCGGAACAGAAGTGAGTGGAAGGGATAATGTTGTAAAAAAATTACCCTGGCATGGATTCTGTCAATAAAAAGTTACTATAATAATAATAATAAAAAAAGATACCACTGATTACCACTGATAGATTTAAAGCAGAAGAAAAGAAAAAGAAAAAAAGGAAATAAGAAATACGGAAGGAGACAAAGAAGAGAAGCAGGAAGGAAAAATGAGAAAAACAAATAATTGAATATGATACAAAGTGATAGTTTGACACCCTTTGTTTGATGTTCCAAAGAAAACATCTATCCTATATTTTTAGGTAGGCTCTAATTCTCTCCCTAATTATTTTAAATGTCATTCTGGTGTAGGTTTAATTTGCTAATTCTTGAAAAGGCAGATGCTAATGAGTTGACTATTAAGCAAAATTCAGTGATGACTTTCATCCAGTCTGGCCCTGCTTTTTCGTATATATTTGAATTATGGCATTGCATTCTTATTTTATGCAGGAGAAATACAAAATGTTAGCATATTTAGAAAATATAATTTTTATTGCTATTTGTTTAGGAAGAAGTTTTAATAACTAAAATGCTAATTAAGAATCACAATACATGATATTCTATTTTCTTACACTACTATGGTTTATTTTTTGTAATATATGCTTTTTGTCTTTAAATATATTTTATTTTCTCCAATTACATGTAAAAATAATTTTAACATTTTTTAAAACTTTGAGTTCTAAATTCTATTTCTTTCTTTTCTTGAGATGGTAAGCAATTTGATATAGGCTATACATATACATTATGAAAAACATAATTGCATATTCACTTTGTTGTGAAAAAATACACAGACCAACAAAAAGCATGAAAATAATAATAAATAAATAAAAAGTGAAAAATAGTATGCTTTGATCTGCATTTAGAGTTCATAAATTCTTTCTCTAGATGTGGATAGTATTTTTCATCATGTATCCTTTTGACATTATCTTAAATCATTACATTGTACCTGAAACTTTAAATGAACTGTTAAAGGAGTCTATTAATTTCCTTCATCTTTATAAAGTTCCAGTATTAATATAGCCAAACAAACAATAAGCATTTTTATAAAGCACCTATGTGTCAGACACTGTTTTAAGCTCTGGATACAAAAAATGAAAGTCTTATTTCTAAAATATATAAAGAACTGGGTCAAATTTATAAGAATATAAGTTATTCCTAATTGGCAAATGATGAAAGGATATGAACAAATAATTTGCAGATGAAGAAATTAAAGCCATCTACAGTCATATGAAAAAATTGTCTAAATCACTATTGATTAGAAAAATGCAAATTAAAATAATTTTGAGGTATCACATTATATCTCTCAGATTAGCTAAAATCACAGGAAAAGATACTGATAAATACTGAAAGGGATGTGGAAAAACTGGGACACTAATTCATTGTTGTTAGAGTTGTGAAGCATTCTGGAACTCAATTTGGAATTATGCCCAAAGGGCTATCAAACTGTGCATACCCTTTAAACGGCAGTAATACTACTGGGTCTGTATCCCAAAGCAATCATTAAAAAAGGAAAAAGACTCACATGTGTAAAAATGTTTTTAGCAGCTCTTTTTGTAAGAGCAAAGAATTAGAAAATGAGTTAGATGCCCATCATTTGGAAAATGGTTGGATAAGTTATGATATGTGAAAGTAATGCAATATTATTGTTCTTTAAAAACTGATGAACAAGTTGGTTTTAGAAAGGCCTAGAACTGATGCTGAGCAAAACAAGCAGAACCTGGAAACTGTGTCTCTCCCCCTGCATTCCCCCCACCTCCCTCCTTTATTCTGGCTCTCTTTCACCCTAATCCTCTGCAAAAGTCATTTTCTACTGTCCATCCCTCCCGGCCAATATGCCTTCTAATACTTTCTCCCCTTTCCATATTCCCTTCCACTCCTACTTTCTTGCAGAGTAAGATTGATTTTTTTACCTATATTGAGTGTGTATGTTATTTCCTCTTTGAGCCAATTCTGATGAGTTTAAGATTCACTCACTCTCCCTCCAGTGTCCTTCTTCCTCACTACTCTAAAAGCTTTTTCTTGCTTCCTTTAATGGAAGATATTTTACACCATTTTTCTTCTACCTTTTCCATTTTCCCAGTGCATTCCCCTCTTACTCTTTAATTTAATATTTTTTAGATATTTTCCCTTCATATTCTACTCCCTCCTCTGTCTCTGTCTCTGTCTCGTCTCCCCCTCCCTCCCTCCTCCCTTTCTATGTATGTGTGTGTATGTATATATATATATATATATATGTCTATATTCCTTCTAACTGCCATGATAATGACAAAATTCTTATGAATTAAAACTATCATCTTCCCATGTAGGAATGCAAACAGACCTTATAAAGTGCTTTATCATATCTCTTTCCTGATTACCTTCTTAAACTTATGAGTTCTCTATTTGAAAATCAAATTTTCTTTTCAGTTCTGGACTTTCATCTTGAAAGTCTTCTATTTCATTGAATTTCCACCTTTTCCCTCTCAGTTTTGATGGATAGGTCATTGTTGCTATCCTAGTTCAATTTCTTTCTGGAATATCATATTCCAAATTCTTCATTCCCTTAATGTAGAAACTCATAAATCTTGTGTTACCTGCTCATTTTCTTAGCCTATTGCTCAGCTTTAAATCTTTATTAAAGGAGGGTTCCATTTCCAGGATGGAGGGCGCACTGTTCCAAGCTTCAGGCGTTTTGTACAGCTCTTTTCAGAGATCCTTCTAGGGATCTGATCCCAAGCACTCTTTTCTGCCTTGGAATTGTGAGGATCAACCCTGCTCCATTGTGGCTTTAAGTTATAGTGTGCTAAAGCAACAGAGTCCTTCCTCAGGGCTAATAAGGAGACTTCCTGGGAGATGAGGCCTCCAGAAACTGCTATGACCAACACCTCAAATCTGAGCTTAAGGAAAATCACATTGTCAGAAGTGTATAAGACGGTTTGAAATAAAAAGACGAAGTTGGGAGAAAAATTAACAGGTTGTTGCAATCATCTAGTGAAGAGGTCATAAGAACCTAAATTAGGGTGGTAGTTATATGAATGAAGAAAAGGATAGGTATGAGATTTGTGGAAGGGTAAATAGAAGAGAGAAAGTGGAAGCACTGAGTGCAGAGAGTTTTTCATGTATTTGGTTAAGAAAGGGAGGAGAGATACAGGAAACTACCTTGAGGCCACAGCCTCAACCTCAGTCTCCTAGAAGATTGCTAACTATCCTGATTCTTGTCATAAGGGAACAATTAGAGCCACAACATTTTATAAGCCTGCCATTCTCTGCTCCCCATTCCCATACACTAATTCTGAAGCCTTATCAATGCTCTCTTAGATTGTAGTCAGCTTAACATTGAAAAAAAATTTAATATTTGGCATGAACCTTAGCCTCTATATTTGCTTCATTATATTTGATCTAAAAAATTCAAGAGAAACTTGGGAGGGTGGGGTGGGGAGAGAAACAACAACAACAAACAGAAAAAAAAAAACCCTAACAATAGTTAAAGAATAATAGCAAGTAAAAAAATGCCAGCTGGAAGACTTGAGGGATGAGATCGGAATGGGGAATGAAAAGCTTCTTTATAAAGCAGCAGGTTTTTCTTTTAACCTTTCCCTTTCACATAGCTATATTTTTCAAACATCCAAAGAACGATGCCTGAGTAAACCCTCGAGGTGTTATTATGGCAGAATTTTTTTTCTCTTATTAATGCTAGCAACTAGATGATCTAACACATTTCTGTGTAAAAACGGTTTCTGAACAATAGACATACCTCAGCAGTCTGTGCTCAATTAAAAAAAAGTCTCAATATTATAACCAGTGCTTTATTATGGATTAAGATGCTTAAACAGCCCATGTGGTGGATTTCACTCACATCTGTATTTGCTTGGCATTTAGTAACAGTGGGCCTGTTGAGCACACTTTACTATGAAACTCCAACATCCCCAAGACCATTGTTCATCATGCATAAGCCCTAAAAAGCACCTCTTTCTTTAAGATCATGGCATTTCCACACTATTATCAGAATCTTACTATCCATAATCCAAACCTTTTATTTCCTGGTGACACAGCTCAGGCCACAGAGAATTAAAAACCTTTCTCCTCCCCATTTTAAATATAAAACAGCAGGTTTGTTTTTTTTTTTTAATCATTCACACCTATATTTATACCTCCAAAGTAAGGAAAGTGAAATGCATATTACTTAGGAATTAGTGAGCTTTCACTTTGAGCCTACTAGGAGAAAAAATGCTAGTATATGCATCTCATTTTTCTTCATTTTCAGACAGTGCCACAGATTGAAACCAACTAATTATTTGTTCATCTTCTATGTTCTGCTCTAATTATCTCAGAGCATACATATCCTTTATTTATTTTTTTTTTGCATCCTTTAACCCAAAGGATCATTCAGATAGTTACAATTTGTCATTGGCTTGAGGCACAATTTCTATATCCTACGAAATAGGCCTTGAAAATGCTGTTCTCATCTTGTAATCATTTTAGTGTCATGCAAAAAAATGACAATTAGGTAGTAGAGCATAAAGCCAACTATTATTGGCAGAGTTAATATTTTTTTTTACAGATTGCTATTTAGTATGATTTGTGTGTGTGTGTGTGGAAAAACTGGAACTAAGTGATATGTTATTTTAAAGTAACTCATGCTGGGATATACATTGCTCTAAGACAATTCTCACATTTCTTCCTAATTAAATCCCTATCTCACTCCCCACAGAAACTGTTCTACATATTATCTTCCTTTTTTTAGTTTCCCACACCTGTCTCAATTGAGAACCGTAGCTCTTTACTAAAAAAATTAAAACTATTCAATGTTATTTCCTTTTGTCCCCATTTTCTTTTTAAAAACACTTTGACATGATCTCCCATTCTCTTCTTTTTCTCCCCAGTCTTTGACAGAGATAGCATTCCTCTTTCCAAGACAAATCTCTTTAAATGAACATTTGATTCCTTCCCCCTCCCATCTTCACCAGCAGACTGTATCTGCAATCGTACCAACCATGTCTGCCTTTTGTTTACTTTCCTGTCTGTCACTATCTTCCTCTGTCTCTTTCTTTCTCTGTTTCTATTTCTGTCTTTGTTTCTCAGTCTTTTTCTTTCATCATCATCCTCTACATTTTTTTGCTCACTCCTCTCAAATATGTCCAAGTTTCGCTCATATTTAATTACCTTTCACTAAATTGTACCCTCAAATTAGCATCCTATCTTCTCCTTTTCTCCATGAAATACTAGGAAAAAGAACTCTGTACTCACTACATCCATGTAAGAGGACTTTTGGAGGAGAACTCAATGTGTTTTTTTCTCCTTTTCTGCCATCGTGGCTTTCCAGATTATGTATATATTATTAATTTTGATATCTTTTCCATCAAATAGCACAGTGTACAGCTGGGGAAGCAGGGGCATATAGCAGCAATCACACAAAACTTGGGTCAGAAATACCTGAGTTTTCAATATTGTTCCAAATAGTCATGTCACCTGGGTCTGAGACTAACTTTCATCATCATAAAGATAATAATATCTATCATTAGGTTGCTAGAATCTTTAATTCTAGAAATATATAGGAATGTAAACTTTAGCTTAAAATTTCAGTGAGACTTTTGGGATAACCTCTATAAATGTCAGCACATGGGTACACTTACTATTTGTATGACCCTAAGCAAGTTGTTTAATGGGTCTGCCTCAGTTTCTTCAATTGTTAAATGGGGATAATACTAACCTACCTTTTAGAGACTTGTGAAATAAATATTTGTAAATTTAACTCAGTTCCTGGCACATAGTGAATTCTATATAAATGCTTATTTCCTTGTTCCTCCTTGTGCATGAGGTGCAGCGTTCTTAGATTCAATGATGGTATGATCAAACATTTTTGCAACTGGGACAAGTGTCCATGGAAGGAAGAGTAGTAGGAGGAGTTTCATCTAGGGGACAAATACAGGATATCATTCTGCTTGCCAAAGATGTTTATAGTTTGTGCTGAAGATTTCAGTTTAGTCAAGAGTATGAGTTTTAAACATCAATTTATCTAGTAGATTTTATAAGGCTTTCCCTTTTCTATATTTCTTTTCTGCCTAAAAGAGCAAAATTAATGTGCAAGAATTTAGAAAGGAAAAGATTTAGTAATTCTTCAAAAGATTGCTATGCCATCATTAATGCTCTTTATTTAATATTAGAATTTTTGTGAGATTTCCCTAATTAGTGGGACAGCTTTCATGGATTTTTTTTTTCTTTTAAGTTTTTAAGATAACTAGGATGGTTGCAGTGTAGTTATTATTTCTCTTCAGTACCAAATTATGAAGACTAGGTTCTTTTTCAAAATCACTACACCCCATGTATGACCCTGAAGAATTGATATTTTCATTTAAATTTAATTGCATGCTTCTAATTAGCAGTGCCATAGATTCTTGATTAGACTTTTAAAGATGTACTTTTGCCAACAACTATGCACATGTGTATGCACACATATGTGCACTTGATTGTATTATTGTTCTTCCTTTTCAAAGAGAACCAATGACATCACAGGGTGATAAATTGAAGTAGAGTTGTACAAAATTGACAATTTTGTCTCTTCCAGACCCATTGAAATCCAGTGGCAAGACAAAAGTCAAATGACTAGTGATGTATTTGAAAGCAATTGTTCTCATCTGCCCCTTCTGTGGGAAGAAGTCTTCTTCACGTGCTTGGAGGAGATAATCTTCTAACTTTTTTTTTTTTTAAATCTTGTCTGTCAAGATATTTACCAGGGTGTATCTGGTGATTTGTTCAATAAATAAATAGAGCCCAGGGATGCTACTTTATGATTTTCTGTATGCTTAGATCTGTCAAGAATCTGGATTGCCTACATACAAATCACAAAGAAGCATGTATCACCCCTAACCAATACTCTGATCTCCAATAAGGTAGTAAAATAAATTGCTTGCTTGTAATGTGGAAGGAAAGCTTTCCTCTTGCTGATTAACTTCTGTTGGTTAAGCTGCAAGTTTGGTTTCCTCTTGCTATTCCCTAGTTTTTGGAGGAGAGGGGGTTGTTTACTTAGGTGTTCTTTAGGATACAATTGATTTTGTCTTTCATGTTAACATCATTCAGATTTTTTCTCAAGCTTAATTTTATTCTTATTCAAGCTCATGTCAAAAAATCATGTATCTTGTTCATTAATTATTTTATGTACAATAGTCATTCTAAAAGCCATTTGCTGAGGTGGCTAGATAGAACTGTAATACTCTGGTCTTGAAATGAGGAAGCCCTGACAAGTTCAAATCTAGTCCCAGACACTTACTTCTTGTATGACCCTAAGCAAGTTGCTTAATCTGTCTGCCTCAGTTTCCTCAACTGGTAAATGAGGATAATAATACCTACCTCTTAGAGACTTGTGAGATAGTATTTGTAAACAGCATAGTTCCTGACACACAGTGAGCTCTATGTAAATGTTTATTTCCTTGTTCCTCCTTCTTGCCTAAACAAATGTGCATAGTTCTTGGATTATATAATCAAACATTTTTGCAACTGGGACAAAGTGTCCATGGATGGAGGAGTTTCATCTAGGGAACAAAGTACAGGATATCATGAAATTTTTAAGTTATCAAAAGGGCTGAATATTCCTCTGAGAGAACGCTATTGCTGCTTTTGCAGCAGGGTAAGATTACAAATGCTCAAAGGTCCAGTTATTTTATCCTGGTTATGGCTCTAGGATCAGTGCGATGCAGCACCAAACAGCCTTGCTTAGGAATTTAAATATTTTGGGGCTTCATAAACTTTAAAAGCCACATGGACAAAATGAGAAAAAATTGAGAAACCTATTTACTTACCAACTATAGAAAGATGTTTAGAAATTTTCAGATTTTAGCTTCAGTTAAACTATTGATTTATTACTTTTATTTCAGTGATTTTGAGGTCATTATATAAGTATTATAATTGAAAAAACATTGAAATGTCTTTTTCTAAGTTCATTAATATTTATGTATTCATAGAAGTTAGATACCTAAAAAATAAAAGCAAATGAATTCTTAAATATTAAAATATTATAATTATCATCTGCTGGTCCCTAATAAGTCCTGGTATATAACAGCAGTTTATATTGTGTATGCAGTGAAAGATGTTGCTGTTTTCTAATTAGCTAGAGCTTTGTTGGTATTAACCAGAAGGAGAATGACAGATTCCAGGTCATAGTAGACTATCAAATTGATAATCTGATAATTCTCTTCTATTCTAGTGTCAGTGATTAGATCAAAGCTTCCCTGTTTACTAGACTTCATTAGAATGTTTGGTGAAATGCCTTCTCTGACTTTGAGGAGTTATGCTGTGGACAGCTGGAACAAATGGAAACATTATTACCTTTTACTTGTTTTCACTGCTAGATGTAAAAAGCAATACGTTTTTAAAGGGAATTAATGTTAATAGAGGAGAAATATTTAGTTTTATTAAGACCATGCTAGGAATTTCAATTATAGAATATTTATATACATTACCCTCCTCCTCTGGTAAAATGTAAATTCCATGAGCATAAGCCTTCTTTGATTTCTTTTTATCCCTAACTCAGCATAGTGCTTCCCATGTGGTATATGCTTAACAGTGCTATCTGGATTGAATTGAATTTAACCAATTAACAATAAACCACTATCAAGTGAATTCCAACCATGTGCCCACCAATCTGGTAGGCACTTGTATTTGTCATAGTTTCTGGCCTAAATGGTTTTATAATTTGGTTGGGGATACATGGCTTATTCACGCAGAAGTTTAAGAAATTTTACCTCAAACTGTAAGTGGCACAAGAGTTCAAAGATCATCTTTGAGTCATGGGTACAGAATTCATGGGAGGAGTTTGGAGGAAGAAGGGAGAAAAAGTAGGAACACAAGGGTTTGTAAAGGTGAATGCTGACAACTTTATTTGCATGTATTTGGTAAAATAAAAAGCTATTAAAACAAAAATAAAGGAAAAACAAGAAAAAGGAAATAGTTAAATGCTATAAATCAGATTGAAGGAAACTTTATTTTGGTTGCCTAAACTTAAGCAATGAAGAAAATGTTAAGAATGAAGATTAAACTTTAAACTATGATGATTGAACATTTATAAGCTATTTCAAATTGATTATTATTTCAGAGAGGGGGAAGGTAAGGGAGGGACAGAGTATGTTAAGGGGCTGCTAGGTGCACAGGGGACAAAGCACTGGCCTTGGAGTCAGGAAAACCTGAGTTCTGACACTTAATTAGCTATGTGATCCTGGGCAAGTCACAAACACAGTTGCTTTACACTCTCATCACCACCACCACCCCCAGCCCCAAAAGACCAAAAATTGCCTTACATGTAACCTGAGGGAAAATAAAATAAATTTTAACAAAATGTTTATAAAAGAAAAAATAAAGATAAGGTGATGTATGTTTTTTTAAAGAATTCAGCTCAATTGAGTCTCATTGCTTCTAATAGTAGAAATACACAATGTTGTCAGAAGTAGTGCATACCTATAAACCTAGATGCAGGAAAGACAGAGATTAGCAGCTCTCTCTCCTTTGAGAGTTTTGAGCTTCAGGGATTTAAGCTGATTTGGTCCCCATACTATGTATGTTTGGAATTTATACAGTGATCTCTAAGAGGAGAAGAACCACCAGATTGCCTGAAGAGAAAGTGAACCAGCCCAGGTTGATAAAGTAGGTCAAAGCTTCCAAGCAGATCAGGACAGGGATCAGAATAGATCCTGCATTCCATCTTTGGCAAGATAGGAGGACCCAGTCTTAAAGAAAAGAAATACTTCGTACTAGAGAATAATTAAATTTGAGGTGGAAAGCCACTTAGTAGTAGCTAATCAATTTTTCTACAGAAATCTCTAAGCTGAGGTGCTCAAACACTATAGATAGTTCATGAAAAACTATTTTAAAAATGTTTTGAACAACTCTTTGTGAGACATATGTTGGACCATGGCAATCATTGACATCATACCATTCCAAATGGCTTACTGTCTATAGAGCTTTGTAATGAAGCAGGTGGTACATGAGTAAGAACTCCAAGATGCCTTCTAATTGGAAGTCATTGCACAGAAAAGGTCATTCATCTTCCCCAAATGGAGTCCATGTGTTCCTAGTGGAAGCATTATCTGGTATACTTTCTACAACATTCTGAACTCATTCTGAACAAAATAAACATTGTTCCAGGATAGTCAGGGAATATCGATGTGAAAGTGAGGACAAGGTGAGGTTTAGTTCTTTTATATCTCTTTCATGTAACATTAGGAAATACATTGATTCAAATTCTGATGGTGCCTAGAATTGGAGTTTAAAATTACATTCAGTAAGCATTTATCAAATACCTACTGTGGGAAAAACAACTCTTTAAATACTAAGAAGCAGAGCAGGTGACACTGTGTATTAGTGGAGGGAGTTTTTCCTGTATCAAGAATTTTTTCTACTAATTAAAGTACAAGTTATATTTCAACTCATTCCACCTTATTCTTTTGCCAAAAAAATGCTTTTTATATCTGGGAGTGGGAAAGGGTACATTTTAAAGGGGATATTTCATTCTGTATATTGTACACACTGAAAGAAGGGGCTAGAAACTCAGAAATATTGACATTTCCATTGATATAACTTAGAAGTCTAAAATCTAATTTAAGTTCACATGAAGGACATTTTCCACATTTCAGGGGAGATCAAGAAATAGAGGTTAATGGTAATGATTTTCTAAGAAAACAACTATACTTGAAAACTGCCATGTATTGAACTATTGGATGTGAAAAGGACAGAGTCAACTTTGAGAAATTAGGTTGTTAAAGTATTTGTTCTTTCTCAGGTTATAGCTTAGATGTCCTCTGCAATTCAAACTGATGTAATGAAGAAAGAAAAATTTTCTTACATAAGTATTTGGACTCATCAGATACTGTCTAAGATATATATATCTGCTATTGTGATAAATTCTAAGAAATACACATTTCCTAAGAAGAGCATAATGTCTGGGATAAAGAATATTGTAAGTCAGCAAATCTCATGCAGCCTAAAAATAATACAAATGCTAATTGTATTGATGTATGATACAGTGACACAGTACTGCAAAGTTTCATTTGACAGTCTATATTGTAAACAAAATGCTTCAACTGTCCCTGTAGATTTTCATTTAAATAAATATTGTTCCTTTACAAATCTAGTTTTCCTTTCTGGTCTTTTCTGTTGTCATCTCAAGTTTTATTCAAAACTAACATAAATCAAGAATTTAAATATAGGACTAAGATTTCGAGTTAATGTTGACATGGAGCTGATGTAAGTATACTACAGTAAAATTCTTCACTAATCACTGGATTCAAATATGATCATGTTCCATGGATAACTCAAGAATTTCTGTTATATCTTGGAAAACTTTAAAATATTTACATGTGACTATAATAATGATGACAATGATGATAATGATGTTGTCAAAGGTAAAGATAATAATTTTACATTTTACAGAGTATAGGGAATTTTTGTAATGAAATACATTGAGAAGTAAACTATAATTTGCATCAAGTTCTTGCAAATTCAAATAATAAAAGAGTATTCCACAGTATTTCTGTAAAGTTTTACTAAATATTTGAGCTGGATTTTTTTGTAACCTTAGAATAACATTTGAAGTTCAGTGAAAATTACGGAAAATACAGAACTTTTGTTTGTTCTCGATTTTTCATATTATGAAATCACTGAGGGAAATTTCGTTATTTTTAGAATTTGTATTAATGTGAAATTATTCTTGTACCTAAATGTAGAATCAGATATAAGATATTTGAAGTATTAGATTCAAAAGCATTAAAATACTCACCCACCTGCTGCACTAACCTTCCCCTTTCTAAACCTGTCTACCTGTCTTTAGAAGAAAGAAAGGTTAGCCAATGAAATTTATGCTTACCCTGTCTAAAGGATATAGGTGAAATCAGTGCAAAATTATAAATAACTATAATAGTATATCCTTTTACAACAACATATTTATTTACACATTCATTCATTACTTCAGTATAAGATACAAGTGGCCTCAAGAGGATGGAGATATAGAAGAAATAAACTGAAATGAGGATGGCGAGGGCATTTGAAATATCTATATAAAGGTTTTATTTCTGTGACAGGAGAGGGACATCTAAGGCAATGTCTCTATCAAAAATAGTGTGCTTAGTATTCAGGACTACAGAATTACCCTGTGGAGATTTTTAGAAGAAGTAATAGATACAATCCCTCACTTCAAGATACTTTTATGAAAATCCTCACACTATACAAAACAGCATACTTCAACTGGATGACTAACTGGGCCTAATTATATAGGCATATACTTGAGTGCTGCCTAGCCACCAAGCAAAGAAAGACAAACCACAAGAATGACTATAGCCCTTGGGGGTTAGTTTGGAAACTATAATAGTGGGTGTAAATGGAGAGAATAGTCTTGTCAAAAGACAAATGTATGTTTTTTTTTTTTCAGGGAGGGTTGGGAAAATGTTCTATATAGTGAATATTTAACGTGTGAGGTGAGCAAATAATTATAAACTGGTTGGTGTTGGAAGCACACAATCGGAGAGTAGTAAGAGGATGAAGACAGGTAGGAAAAGACTAATTGAGTAATAATAGCAAATATATTTATAGAATCCTTTCAGGTTTGGAAAATGGTTTTCATATATATCCTCATTTCATCCTCATAAAATATTATGTTGTAAGTGCTATTATTATCCCCATTTTGCTATTGAGAACAGTGAGACTGGAAAAGGTTGTGACTTGCCCAGGATTATACAATTAATAAGTATTTGAAGTAAGTAGTGAACTGAGTTTGATCTAGATCACAAGTCCTACCTTTTGTCTATTTTTGCCATATAATAGAGGCAATAAAAGAGGAAACCAGTATCATAACTAGAATTTTTGGTATCTGAGGAATCTTCAATTGGATATATGTTTGCTCATGTAAGAAATTACTACAGTCATTGGGATTGTTGAGGCTGCTGATTTGAGTAAATAGCATAGTAGAATAATTACTGATTCATAACTAACAAGATTGGAATTCAAATATTCTCTTTGCAGTGTATGACCCTCAACCTTCATAGGCCTCAGTGTGTTTACTTGTAAAATAAAATAAAATGGCCTCCAATGTCCCTTTCTGCTCTGTTCTTTATGGAAGAAGAAGGTATTTAAAGGGAGCAGATATTTAAGATGAAGATTTGTCCCGAGAGCCAAATGCTGAAATTAATTTGTGAAGAATGACAGAATGTTATTGATTACAACAGCAAGACTCTGAACAGGATAGTGCATACTTTAAAAATAGTATGTGGATAATATTGTTGACTGCTAGGCCAACATGGGATAGAGCAAAGGACCTCAAGTCAAGAAGCCCTGGGTTCAAATTCAACCACTTATTAGCTATATGACTGGTCAACTCACTCACATACCCTCTGTCTGCCTCGTGTTTCTCATCTAAAATAATTATTAAATTAATAAATAAAAGTAATTATTAGGATAAAATTTATAAGCTGTTTTGCAAACTTTAATGCATTGTATGTCTTTGCTATTATTAAGAAGAATGCCTTAATGATACTCCTACGTGTCCTAACAAGAAAAAGAATAGTATTTTCCAAGGTTCCTTTAGTAGAAAGTTGGTAAACACCAGAAAATGGAATGGATTTAAGGAGAAGAAAACTAGAATACTAGAAATGTAGTTTTATAATTAATGGGAGTGGAAGTTACATCCTTTCTACTTCCATTTTATACATGAAACTCTGGTCAAAGAGAGGGCAAGTAGTAGAGCCAGAATTCAAACTTGGTTTCTTAAACTCTGGATCCAGATTCATTTTACTGTCCCACAATGGAAAAGGGCTCATTAGAATGGTAGAAATGTTAATACCAGAAATAATAGGCATTGAGTTGGGCTAGGGCTCAGCTGAGATGATAAAGGAGAGCCATTTCATGGAAAATAGTGTGAAAATGAAGATGGAAGATATATTCCTGGATTACAAATTCAAGGAGAGAAGTAAAATATAAGACTGTCAAGGTAAGAAGAGGCCAGGTTGTGAAGGTATTTAAATACCAAAAGGCTTTGTATTTTACCCTATAGGTAATCCTAGAAGGAGCTACTAGATTATTTTGACTGAGAGACTGAGATGTTTAAATCTGTTTAGGAAAATCATTTTGACAGCTGGGTGGAGGATAGATAAGAGTGGGGAGAGACTAGGGCAAAAAGAACAGCTGGCAGGCTATTGCAACAGCAATAGTTGATAATTACCTGAACTAGGAAGGTGGTTGTTCAAATTCTAAGTATTAGCATCATCACTGTCACTAATGAGAATTTATTGAAACCTACTACAAATGGGTTAGTCTTTGGGTCTAGGCTCAAGAGATTAAAAACATAATTGACAAAAAAAATTAAAAACTAAACAGTAGTTCAAATCAGTAGTAAACATTTCCCACTAGTTAAGAACCTGAAAGGGTGCTTTCTGAACTCAGATGGTCGACAGGTAATTTGATAGGAGCTGAGAAATCTGAGGAATGCTGTGCTTCCTTTTCATGCCAAGTTATGTCTTTAAAAAAGGCATTTTATTGGATGAGGAAAGCATGATTGCCATTTTCTTTCCAATGAATTTCAGTTTGTGTTGGAAATTTTTATCCACTGGAAGCTGTATTACTGAAGCAACACTAAAATTGCATCCCTTTCCCTCTCTACTTTGGGAGAGATAAGATAAATCATGAGTTAAAAAGAGAATAAAGTAATTATTTTTTGAACTTAAATCTGATACTAAAACATTGAAAACGCCATTTACAAGAACACACCCAAAAGACAAAAACCTTTAAACATGAGCCTTAATGAAAATGGTTCTGGAAATTGTTCATATTTTCTCATCTTTAACATGAATGGGTTGATCTGATAAACTTTAAGGTCATTTTCACTTCTAATAATTCATAATGAACATATTAGTCATTAGGGATGTCGTTTTGCAATAGATATTACTGGTAAGCAGGCTTTTCAATGATAATTGATAGAAAGAAAACAGCAATTGAGAAAGAGCTGCTTACTGATTTCCCATTCTCCTAATAATTTCTTTTGAAAGTACTCTGATAGCTTGCTGTGGCTACCTTCACATTTGTAGCATCTCTATAGACTTTGTTACAGACTAAACAAAAGGAGATTGAAAGTATAAAGGAACACAAAATGAAGGAGTAGAGATCCCATAACAAATATATTTTATTTCTCTGCTTGCTTAAATCATTTACTTTCAAGAGAGGCTCTCAGGGTACTCTAAGTAACTACATTTCATCAACAGGATATCAAGTTGTTTTGTATGAGTACAAAACAAACACATTTTACTTAGTTTCTGATTAGGTTGTCTCTCATTTCTAGACTAAGGAATGGGAGAGAGAAAACAAAACAAAGCAAGACAAAATATGTATGTAACCTAAAAGGATTTCTGCCTTTGGGAGTGGCTTGATTAAGAAAATGAACAAAATGTTTTTTTTTTTTTTTATATTTGTTGCATGTAAGTAATGCTTTTGTTTTTATTAATTTGATTAAATGCTTATAGATTAATGACCCAGGGATTGATGAATTAATGAAGATATGAAGATTAGAGACAATATAGGAAAAGAGAGAGTAATTTTCTTATATAGAAGGGCTGGGCCATAATCTGACTGTTGAAAAACCAATCCATAACCTAATTATTTGAAAATGTTGATAGCATCTATAAAGGGATGAGTTCAAAAAGTAGACGAAAGCCAAAAGCTCCAAAAACCAAAAAGCAGAACAGAGATGGTGGTGGCTATGCTAGAGTGACCTTTTATATTTAAAAATGAAAATAATAAATGTGATGATTATTTGACTGTAATTCAAATAATAGAATTCTGTCTCTTGAATTGAAGCACACTTGGATCACAGTGCCCCAGCAGGGTTAAAATTCCATGAATTCAGAAAGCTACATTTAAAGTAATGGTATGAGGATAAATTATGTTTAGGAGATAGGAAATATCAGAAAAATTATTTACTATAGAAATTTTGAGTTATAGACCTAGAAAATTAAAGTTAGAAAAGACAGGCATGTTATTATTTGATTAAATATATATTATTACTTTATATGTTGTGATTTCAGGGATGAATTTACTTTAGAAAGTGGATTAGAACTCTGGATCCCATTCATAGAAAGAAACCATGATTACTGGTCTGTGATTCCTAATGAAAACAGTCCCAGTAGATGTTATCTCCTTCAAACACTTTGCTCCAATGAACTAGGAATGATGATGGATAGAACTAATAGATGAAAACTTTCTATAGGAGCAATGAAGAATCTATACAATTATAGAAATTTAGAGTTGTAAAAGACAATGGAAATCAACAAGTGGGGTAATGCTGAGAAAGATGAAGTGGTTTTCCCTCAAAGCAAACAACTCCACAACATTTCTAGGATGAAAACAAAGTGACATAAGGTTCATGTCAATAGAGGCATACATAAAGCATAGATGCATATGCTAGATTCTGCCTGATGTTATTAAAAAAAAAAAAAAAAGACCAACAGCAACTGTCCTCCTAGAATGTGCTTGTATACTCAGGTATATTCAACTCCTGCTCAATGCACTGGTGCACGGGGCAAAACTTCCACATAAACGCTCTTTCTACCACATCATGCTGCACCTTGAAGACATTCTAAAGAAGCCATCAAAACAATTCTGATAATGTCAAAGTTTCCTTCCAGCAGAAAGCATTTAAGTTTAAAATCCTAAAATCTTCCGTATTTATATACTTTCGGCAGGATTTAAGAAAAAAATGTATTTAAATCCTTTCATCTACATCTGATTTGAGCTATGTCAAAAGTCATATACTTTTTAAAAATCATTCTGGCATTTAAAGTGATCATAAAATAAAAACATAGGAATTCAGCAGAGTCTAATCAGAAATACACTTCATAGATATTCTTTGAATGCATTACATATTGCAACTTTATCAGATGGCATATTAAAGTGAAATAATTTATAATTTAAAAGTGATTTGAAATTCTAATAAACTCATTTCCTGTGAATTTTCCATTAAGAAACAATTCTTAATGCTTATTAAAACTAGTAGAAGAGGTCATTTGGCCTAATACCAAATAAGTGAGTTGAATGGAGTGGGGTAAGAATAGTGCATTAGCCTTTACTCTCTATCTTAAATTTTTTTTTTTAAAGTCAATCTTTATAGACAGTTATCAGCAAACAGAATTAGAGAAATCCATTCCATAACACTGACAACTTGCTGTTTTGGATTAATGCCATTCCAAGTACTTATTTAAAATGAAGGAATATCTGGCCTTAAATGAAATCTAAGTTAGACTTTTGCATTTGAAAACTAAAGCACATAATTCTCCAGACTAAAGAAACTATATTTATACTTCACCATCAGTGAAGCTGAAGGAAGAAGCTTTGTCAGAAGAGCCATGTTCTTAAACTATCCTTTAAGGTATTAAATCCTATCTGGGAAAACCAAAGATATGATGAGGGTCATTCTTTCCCTTAGCTCCTTAGTTGGTCTCAGACCATAACAATAAAACCTAGAGTCATTAGTAGGAATGACTCTCCCTTGCTTTCGCATTCACCACTTCCCATTTAAGAACACTTGAAATATTATCATTGATAGTATTGGTCAAAAGAACAGGGCAAAGAACATGGTCTGGGACTTAGCTGACCTGGATTCAGATCTTCTACTTGCAAGTATATCACATATTTTCTCACATTGAAAGAAAAGAGATTATATTAACTGATCTTTATGGAATTTTAAATATCTGACATTATATAATCTGTTTCTTGATGAGTTGACCAAAAGTAATTTCTATATCTTCTACCACAAATCTTAATATAAAAAAGAAATATACATAGATAAATGAGTCAGTCAAAAATTAATGAAAAAACAAAAACTCTAATTAAGCAAAGAAAATCCAATAACAAATACATGTAGCAATAGGCTCAGCCTTTTCATTAATTTTTAACACTTGAAATTATCTTTCCATTTTTCCTATTCTTCCTTAGAATAAAAATTGATTATTAGAAGGTATAGGAAATTGCTTCCAACACTCTTTATGGAGTCTCCATTTTGATGTATACCTTCTGCTTCTCCCCTTAACAAAGCATTTGTAATACACTTAAGTGATTCCCTGGGAAAAAGTTGATAGTTCAGATAAAGAGATAAAGAAATTATTGGATTATCTCACATTTGTTGCAACATTACCTAGCCGGTATGATATTCATATTTGCCTAAAAAGAGAACCAAAATGAGACCACCTTATGCCTTATATTTTTTCTGGACCCTTTACCATACTTGCAATTGTGCCCTGTATATAGTCCCTGTATTTTGAATCTTGATAGAACATAATAAAATAATACCCCAAAACTTATTTTGTGTACCTACTCTCTGGTCAGCATTGTGTCATTATTTGTTCATTCAAACCCCCTATCTAATTAGAACAACATCATTATTATCTCAAAAAAATCACAACAAAAAATGGCTTTCTATTTGCAATGCCAGAATCTTACTGAATTTGCTTTCTTATGTATTACTATTTTCTCCCTTTTTTTTTTTTTCCTGACTCTTGTCATCTCAAAATTAAAAGTCTAGTCCATGATTCACAGCTAAATATTACTATGGGAAGGTGAAATGGTCCAATCCTATAATTGAACCAGAATTCCTTTTAATATCATGCCAATCAATTTGACTACTCTCTATTTCAAAGGGTTATTATGAGGAAATCACTTTGTAACAAATCAATTTAAAATTGTGAATTATCCTTTTCTTCATAGAATTACTTAGAAAATCAATTGATATATAATAGGCAAAGCACTTCATCTTAAATTGCTATAAAATATTATCTATCATAAATATTTAATATTATTGTTGTTGTCATTATTATTAATGGTGGAGTAAAACAACTCTTGTAGGTGATATAAAGTTACAGTTAGAATGGACAATTTCTGAATTTTAAACCAGTAGAGGGCAGTGTCATTCCTTTATAAAAGGAATGAACCCATTTAGCCACAATTCCTTATGATTACTTTTCTAACCATATATTTTAAACAGATATTGAAGAATATTATTTCCATCTTCAAATGACCATTCCTTATTAGCTGTCTTAAATTGATAGCATTTATACAGACACATCCCACTTGAAGAAAATTGGGTATTAAAGAAAATATGAACCTACCCAATAGATAAGTAGGGTTGATTATTTGAATATAAAAATGATTCTTCACTTTTACAAAAGGTTTCATTTAAATAACAAACCCCTCTAGTGCATTTATGGTATTACTCAATTTATGAAAATTCTATTTACACATAGCTTTTCAGAAACAAATCTATTGTGTGAGATTATATACATGTGTCAACACAAGCTGTGTATAAATGGATAAGTACTATAAGATTATTCTTCAAAAGTTATTGTTTCCCTCTGATGCATTTTTGAAAACTATTTCTAGGTACAGATGCTATTCTTGGAAAGATAACCAAAATGTGTTGGTTCCACTCACTTGTAAGCCCTTCTGTAAAGTTCCTTAGCCTTCTGATATTTTCTTAGCTAATCTGGTAATGTAAGCATTAAATATTTGCCCTAGGAATTCAATTTTTGCAAACTTGCCCTTCAATATGAAGGAGAAGATTTACATTAGAGCAAGAGGATGACATTGAGCTCCTTAAATATTTGGACACTTGGACCTAAAAACTCTGAATCTGTGACCTTTTGATAGACAATATAATTACTTTCAAAAGTCTATTTTTTATTCCATTTTTAAAACTTTCTTTTAAAAGAATGCTTTTCCATTTCCTAGAAATGACAGATAGATGCAGTGTATTTACTGTGTACAAGACAGTGAGTTATATTTTGAAGGGAGTACAGAGATAAATAAGGTATCTTCACTATCCATAAGGAGTTTAAAAGTAGAATGTGATAAATTCACAAAAGAAGTACAAGACAAGTAGTATTCAGAATTGAGGGTAATGATTAGGGGCATATGTCATTGATCAGCATTCATGATATTAAATGAAACCTAAGGATAAAGGAAGAGAATCTGAATGGGGTTGTACAGAAAGTAGGGGTATCACTTGAATCTGCACTTCAAAGGGTAATAATTAGAAAATTGGAGGGAATTCTGAAAAGGGAAAGGAAAAATTCATGGTGCCAGGACTATATAAGCTGTGTTCAAAACATTGTGAATACCAATTTAATAGGTGAATATCTAATTAATTAGGGAATGAAAATGAATTAATGAAATTAATGAATTAATGAAAAACATTTAAATAAGCGTTTTCTATGTTCTGGACATTGTATTAAATATGAAAGATTTTTTAAAAAAATTTTTAAAAATGAAATGGTTTCCTCTCCTCATCTTCATTCCCGAAAAGAGTTTATATTCTAATTTTATTCTAATACAAATAAGGGAGTGGTGGTCAGAAAATGGAATTGTGTTCTGATTTCAGTACTAACAGGATGATGTTTGATTCATAAGAAAGTTTGTTGACATCTTCTTTCCTGAAACAATTGTATAATTGATTTAAGTTTTGTTCCATATATTTATTTACCATATGTATGTATGTATATATATATATTTAACATATACTGTACACTACAGACATACATATGTATACGTGTGGATAGATAGATAGATAGGTAATCCAGATGACAAGATGGACAGGGCAGATAACTGCATGGATATAATTCATGGTGAGTACTAATGAAGGGATTAAATAGAGTGTGCTAAGTGAGTTTGTAATGGCAATGGAGAAAGGCATTGAAGGCTTGAATTTAGATATGCAATCTGATCTATGAATTTGGAAAATTAATCTGGTAGATAATACACAGAATACATGAGAATGGGGTTAGATTAGAAGTAGAGACTGATTAGAAGATAATTTTTTTTAAATCTGAGGAAAAGATAATAAATGCTTGAATTAGGTGGTAAAAGTAGAAATAGAAATAATGTGGTTATGAGAGATTTTAAAAACAAAAAGTTAAAAATAATTAGTCAATGATTTGATATGAAAAATAGGACAAGGAAGAAATTAAGATGACTTTAATGTTTTAGACTTCTATTTAATTATTACTTCATTATGAAAAACTACAAATCTACATATTTAGGATAAACATTTCCAATAGCTTAACTAGACATTTATAAGTAAAAATACCTGCCATACTTCAATTTCAAAATGTTTAAAATTGAATTTATGAAGATTCTGGGAAGATAGCAGTGTAGGTCAGTAAATTCTAAGCTCTCCAAATTTCCCCCACAAATAAAACTAATTTATGCCTCAAGGTGAACAAAAATTGGTGAAAAATCAAGTAGACTTGTGGCAGAATATGTGTCCTTCAGGAACCACAAAAGATCAGAAGACTCTAGGCCAGAAATAATCCAAATTCACCTTTTTGCTAGTTCCAAAGAAACAGCACATGGGGACCCCTGGGGTTAGGTGGGTGTGGCTGGAGCCTAAGCAAGAACCCCAGGAATTTCACCTCCTGGATGGTATATGAATTGTGTTCTGAATCCTGCAGATTAGAAATCCCAGACCCAGGAGTACTCCTGAGACATGCCCTTGAGCTAGAAGGAGCCAGCACACCTAGTGAGTGGAACAGCTGTGGAACAGGGAGATTGCTGGTGGTACTTGAAAAAGAGGGTGGAGCTTTTGATTTGAGGTTCCAGGTCAGATGGGAGAGCTGAAGTGGAGCTACAGGCAGCATCCCCTCACCCCACGATTATAGGTGCTTCCACTTAATACCTCTTATTTAAAAAAAAAAAAAAAATTGAAGCGGCAAAGAAGAAAGACTCCCACCATAGAAACTTACTATGGGAACAGAAAAGATTCAGGTTCATCTTCAGAGGAGGACACTGAAATAAAAAGAGCCTTTTCTACCCCAAAGGGTAATGTGAACTGGTTACCTGACCAGAAAGAATTTATGGAAAACTCAAAAAAAATTTAAAAATCAAATGAGAGACATTGAGGAAAAATGAAAAAGAAAAAAACAAAAACAAAAATAAAAACCATCCATGAAAACCAAGAAGATTTTGAAAAAAAATGTTTATCTACTACAAAAGAAGATAGAATAAAGACAAAAATATTTTTTGAAAATTATAATTGGTCAAGGGAAAGCCAGTGAAAATATAACAAACCAAGAAATAATAAAACATTATAAAGAATGAAAAAATAGAGCAGAATGTGAAACATTTTATAAGAAAAACAACACATCTGGAGAACAGATTAAGGGAGAATATAAGAATACTTTTATATGTATATATATATAAAGAATGATTGGACTACCTGAAAGATGTGACCAAAAAAAAAAAAAAAAAAAGAACCTTGATACAATAATGCAAGAAATAATCCAAATTCAAAAATAAATTTCAAGGAACATAACATGGATAAATTATTTATGTTTTTTTTTAATATGGAGATGTATCCTAAAAACTTAGCATTGATATCAGCAATTGGGTAGCTCAAAAGAAAGATTGGGGGAGTTAAAGTTAAAGTTAAAATACAGTCAAAAGGTAAAGGTAAAGTTAAAATTATATTTAAAAATGAGGTGCAAAAGAAGAACAAATACAAAGACATTGAGGGGGAGAAGGGCTTGTAATTCTGAAAACCTACTCATATCAGGAATGGGTTAAAAAAGGAAACATTTATATGTGGCACCCTTTAAAGTCTATAAAGAAATAAGGGGAAGGGTTGGACGGGGAGAAGCAAAGGGCTGGGAAGAAGACAAAGGAGGGATTTTTGGAAAGGGGGAAGTTAAGTAATAGTTTCTTTTTTCTTATCAAATTAATGGAAGGTTTATTTTGTTGGTATTTCATAAAACCAATTCTTAGTTTTATTAGTTCAATAGTTTTCTTATTTTCTGTTTTATTAATCTCTCCTTTAAGTTTCAGAATTTTAAATTTGGTATTTAATTGGGAGTTTTAAAATTAGTTCTTTTTTTAGCTTTTTAATAGCATGCCTAATTCATTGATGTCCTCTTTCTCTATTTTATTTATGTAGCTATTTAGAAATTTCCCCTAAGAACTACTTTGGCTGCTTCCCATAAGTTTTGGTATTTTATCTCATTATTGTCATTCTCTTGAATGAAATTATGGCTTGTTTCTGTGATTTATTATTTAAGAGAGGAAGAAGAAAAAAACAGAAAGGAAATGTGAGGTATACATGAGACTCAACAGCTTGGAAAAGGAAAGAAAAAATTGTTTGAAGCAAACAACTCTTTAAACAGTAGAACTAACCAAGCTACCTGAAGACAATCACACATTTAGATTTCTAAAAATTTAGAACAAGGCAAATGGAAGCTGTTGACTTTGTGAGACAGCAAAAATCAATCAAATAAACTAAAAAATAATGTAGTCATGGAAAAAAATGTGAAATACTTCAGTGGAAAAACAGCCTACCTGAAAAATACATCCAGAAGAATTACAAGTTATTAGCTTACCTGAAGGCCATGACCAAAAACAAAGGATCCTGAATAGCATTCTTCAAGAGATCATTAAAGAAAATTTCCCCAAAATTAGAAACAGGGGGAAATGCTCATTGAAAGAATACGTCTATCACTTTTGGAAAGAGATCTCACAAGGAAAACCCCAAGAAATATTATTGTAAAACTCTAAAACTATAATTTCAAGGAAGAAATACTGCAAGCTGCTAAACAAAAACAATTCAAATAACAAGGAGGAACAGTTAGAATTACCCAGGATCTGGCAGCTTTTACTATAAAGGATTGGAGAGCCTGGAATACCATATTCCAGAAGTCAGAGGACCTAGGATTATAACCAAATCAACTATCTAGCAAGATTCAGCAGCCATCTTTCAGGGGAGGCAATGAGGAATCAATGCAATAAGAGATTTTCAGTCATTACTATTGAGAAAAATAAGAACTAAACAGAAAATTTTATCTACAAACACAGGATTCAAGAGAAGCGTAGAAAGGTAAGCAGGAGGGGAAAAAAAAATATATATATATATATATGTATATTATTTAAAGGTTAAACTGTATTAGTAACTCTTGGAACTGTTATCTGTAACTGGGCAGACAGAGGAGAGCATCACATGAACTGAGAATGTGATTATGAATGGACTTTGATATGATGCCATCAAAGAATAAGATATTAACTGGTGGGAAAAGGTCTGTACTAGAAAAAGAGGAGAGGGGAGGCATAATGAGAAAAGTAGTTCACATAAAGAGGTGAAAAATATCTATTACTATCAAAGGAAAGAAGGGAGAGGGATAAGCATTGTCTGAAGCTTGGTCTCATCAAGTTTGGCTCAAAGATTTATTAATCATTCAATTGTATATATAAATTTATCTAACTTTGTAAAGAACTCTCCTACAGAAGTAGGAGGAGAAAGAGGAAATAAAAGAGAGGGACAGGATAAATGGGAGAACAGAAACACTAGAGAATGGTGTGTACTATCTACCTATCTCCTGTTATATACAGTCACTATGCTCGGCACAAGAAAATGCTCTGTTTTGTTTTGTTTCATTTTGTCTTGTCTTCCTTTTGTGTTTTTCTTTTATATGCTTTTTAAATAAAATAAATAAAAATGAATTTTAGATCAGATGAATTCTAAACCAGTTAAAAAGAAGAAATCAAAAAGTAGTAGTTAAGGTTTGTTATAAAAGTTTGTTATCAATTTAGCAAGAAATCTTCAGGGGGATGTCCCAGGTTTTTTGTTGTTTAGTCTTTTTATATGTTATGTGGATGACAAGTAATTCCAGTATCTTTCCCAAAAAAATCCTGGGGACATTATTGGTGTATTATGGTCTATAGGGTCATAAAGAAAAGGCCACAATCAAATGACTGAAGAACAGCAGATAAAAGCATAGAGGATCTATTTATAGAATTTATAGATGACATAAAACTGGCATGAATAACTATTGCCATAGCATTAGGATCCAGAGTAGAGCAATGGTTTGATAAGTAATATCTGTAAATTCCTGGGCATCTATGGCTTGACTTCAAGAGGTATATGATCAATAAATTGGCAGATGAGAAGAATGGTTGCATTCACCATCCTCATACTAGCCAGTTACAGGCCTTGTCTCCAACATAAGTCACAGATACTCTTCACCCATTTTATTACAAAAGGCTAGGATTGAAATCCCCAAGATGAGTGCTAGTCAAAGCCTTACAGTCTTAAACATTTTTTTCTTTTTCTTGCCTGATTTAAAATCTTTCTCCTTAGCATCTTGTTCATGGATAGTGTAATATTTTTTATATATTATTTTCCAAACTTACTAGGTAAATAGAAATAGTATATCTATTTAGGTAGGAGTTCATTTTCAAGATGAAAGCATCTTGCCTCATTATCCTACACAAAACTACTTTATTAATTCAGTTTACATGATCCACTTGGGACCATAGCTTTTACTCCAAAGAGACTTGCCCCATTTATAAACAAAAGACTACTTCCTTCAAATTGTGCCCTACTGACAATTTACTGTGCAGAAGTGTACATATACACGTGTATATGTATATATGTATACATGCATACATACACACACACACACACACACACATATATATACACAGAGAGAGAATGAGAGTTTTAGCCATATTCAAATATTAGGAAGTTCCTAGATTTTGGTTACAATATTGCTCGCTGACCTAAGGAGGACTAATAAACCTTCCCTATCAACATTTCTTACATCTGTCCTCTTCTCTCCTCTTAGACAGCTACCACCAAAATTCAAGCTCTCATTATTTCATGCCTTGGATACTATAATAACCCTTCTAATTGGTCTCTCAACTTCTAGGCTCTCACATCTCCAATTCCTTTCCCATCCAAATTCCTCTCTGTCCCAGAAGTCAAAACCAACTTCTTAGTCAAAGGTCTGACCATTTTATTCTGCTTATCAAAAACTTCCATGCCTTTCCATTATCTAAAGTATAAAACACAAAATAATTCAACTGCCATTTAATGTCCTTTACAATCTGGGTTCCATATACATTTTCAGCCTTATTTTATATTATTCTTTTTGGGGACTTTATTCTTTTTTAAACAGCAAAAGTACACTATTAGATGTTCTTTAACTCTTAAACTTTTTCACTCACACAAAGCCTGGATTTCATGTCCTCTTCAGTCTTGTCTCTCAGAATTTTTGTTATCTTTTAAAACTCAGCTTATTTGATACCATCTTCTTAAATTTTTTTTAATTTGCTCCAGTTGGTAACTTTCTAAATTTTGTTTTACTGTACTAATTTGTAAACTTTTTTCTCAAACTCCATGATAACAGAATCAATTCTTTAGTATCTTTGCATTTTTCTATCCCTACTATCTAACAGTGACTGTATATAACAGGCACCTAATGAATTTTGTATTTAATTGATTGATAGAAGAAAAGACAGAGGGAAGAAAGTGATGATGGGACAGATAAAAAGAGGAAAACATTGAAATTTAAAATAGGATATATATCAAGTTAAAAATTATATTCCCAATATCAGGTACTCCCATGTACACCATATTGGTACCAAACAATGCAGACATTTAGTCATGTTATAACTCAGAATTCTTAAATTCAAGTGATTCATCAGTCTCAGTTTCTTCAGGAACACGGATTATTGGTATGGTATGGGCCAGGTAGCTCCCCCCACCTCTCTGTCTTTCTCTCCATTTTCCTTTTTTTCTTTTGTCATGAATCAGAGGAACACAGAAGTAATAACCAAGAAAGAAATACCTTGTTAAGTATGGGACATTCTGAAAGAATGTAGTATATGAAAAAAATATAGAAATAGATTTTTGTGTGAGGTAAAAAGTACATTAAGTATAATAATTGAAAAGTAAAAACAAAACAAAACAAAACAAAAATCCCCTTTCCAGAAACCCACAGAGACAGGATTTAGTAGAAAAAGGTATAAGATTTGGTACTAAAGGAGTTCGGTTCAGATATTGAGTATATTTTTACTTGTGCTAATCACTTATAAGATTTTAGAGACAAAGTTTTGCAATATTTTGAGTTAAACATAGGTTTTACAAAGAGCATACAAATTTTAGGATAAATATTCATTCAGAAAGCATAGAATATAAATGGTTCTCTGCCCTTAGTTAGGTATTTGCCTTTGTCTGATTTAGGGCAATGATGCTGTAATTGACTCTATGTAGTCAGCCCTAGCCTGATATAACCTGATCACCAGATGGTCTGAAGACTTAAAGATTTTGTAGTTTTGGGTTTGTGTAGATGGCTTAGTGGCTAGAATGCTAAGCTTAAAATTAAGAAATCTAATCTTCCTAAATTCAAATCTTGCCTCAGATTAGCTGTGTAACAACTATTTTTCTCAATTTCCTTATCTGTAAAGCAAATTGTTTTTTGCTGAGAGACAAGGAAATCTGGGGCTTTTGAGAAATGGATCAATTGTATTTTAAGCAAATGAAGCTAATAAAAGGAGCTGGTATAATTCCCTTTGGAGTTAGGTACTATAGTGAATATTTACCATTCATTTTTATTGTTTTTTTGTGATCATTTGGTTCAATTGTGTCCAAATATGACCCCATTTGGAGTTTTCTTGGCCAAGATGTTTGAGTGGTTTGCTATTTCCTTCTCTAACCATTCCCTGTAGTTTTTTCTACCTGCAAATATGATTTATTCTGTTAGATATAGAACCTGCTTTAACCAGCCTTCATCACTTGGGGATTTCATTTAAAATTGTTGGGCCTTAGATTATTGATCTACAAGATGAGGACTAAATGCTTTCTATAGTTCCTTCTGGTTCTAGTACTATGGCCATATGGTGTTATGATCTATAAATAAAGAGAATAGTCTAGAAGATTCCTAAAGTCTGTTCTATTTCTAAATTCTGTGATAAAATTAAAAAGTTGTATTTATGTATTGATCTAAGTTTTATAAAATGCATTAGACATACTGTCTCATTTGATCCTCACAACAACCTTAGGAGGTATCCAGCAAGAGAGAGAGTTTGGAAGCTGTCATTAGAGAAGATAGGAAAATGAATACAGCTGCCCTTTAGAACAATTGCTACTGTTTTGAGTGGCTCAGGAATGGTTAAATGACAAGTAATATAGGTTGATGTGATTGATAGTACTGATAAATTTGGGAGAAATGTATTGAATAAAGTAACCTTCATTTCTTACATTAGTCAATATGTCTTTACTATTTTACATGATATTATAAGCATATTAAATGTTATGATATAGTGGCACAATGCCAAGAGCATTTGTGACCTTTCATAATATGAATCTTTGATAGAAAATAAACAAACCCCCAAAAGGTCATAGATAAGGGAAGAGAAGCTTTATACTGTAGTTCTCTGATGTTTCAAAGGCCAAACCCATAGTGTTTTTACAAATTTCTCCACACCTGATACAGGAACAAATATGACCTAGAACAGATGACCTAATCTTCCCATTACATTTGATAAATATATGGAATAGTCTATTGTACCCTTTCTTCCCCAAAGATGACATTGTCAGTGTTTAGAATCCATTATATTAGATAGGACTTTGCGTTAGCAAGTAAATTGGTATATACTCTACTGAGTGTATTTTTGTTATTGTTGTTGAGTTGTTTTAGTCATGTCTGATTCTTTATGGTCTCATTTTGGGTTCTCTTGACAAAGATACTGGAGTGGATTGTCAAATGGAATGATTTGCTATGACTTTCTATAGCTTATTTTACAAGAAACCAAAATAAGTTAAATGACTTGCCCAGAGATACACAGTTAAGTGTTGAGGCCAGATTTCAACCTAGGAAAATGAGTCTTCCTGACTCGAGGCTTGGAACTCTATCCTCTGAGCATCTAGCTGCCCTAGTGAATATAGCTTAGTTTTTAAATAATTAAACTATTAATTTTCTGAGGTGGGGGCTGGAGTTAAAATAAAACTTTTTTTTATTTGCTATATAAAACATTTTCATTTAATTTTATATTTAAGTGTTAGAAGAAACTACAGAAGTCACTAGGACAAGTAATTCCAGACCAAGAACTTTGTCTATAAAATGCCAACAGCTGATCATTCAAAAGCTGCTTAAATATCTCCAATAAGAAAGAATAAACTCTCTATATATCCTTATATATCCCACTGTATCTCAATATATTTGGGTATAGCTTTAATCATTAGGAAGTATTTGTGTGCTTTAAACCAAAATCATCTCTCTGAAACATATCCTTTGCCATTTATTTTGCTTTTTGAATCTATGTAGAATTCTAATTCCTGAATAACAGTTCTTAAAATATTGATGTCACTTCTCAGGCTCCCTTTTATGCCTTTTCTTCTGAATATGCCATACTCCTTCAAATCTTTCTTTTAAGCAGATTCAAATTTTACTTAGAGCTTTCCTAAAATGTGGTGCATAGAACTGAACTTGGTGCTGCAGATATGATCTGACCAGCTCAGAATATTATGGAATTATTAAATCCCTCTTTCTGACCACTGTCTCTCAGTGCTGCTTATGATAGTATTAACTTCCTTGATATTTCAGATTGTTCACTTATATTGAGTTAAGTTATATTAAGTCCACTTAAAAATGTAAATCTTCTCTCCATCCATATTGCCCTCTCCCTGTAGGAAGTTATTTAACTATGCATCTCATTTATTTGTAAATCCAAGTTTTCATTTCCAAGTGCAGAACTTTACATTTATCTGTGAAACAATGCATCATATTCAATTTGACATGATCCCTACTTCTCAGACCTCATTGTATCTGGAGACTTTTATTCAAGCTTTGCATTAGCAGCATTGTTAAATCACCAGACACTCCTTTAATGAAATTGCTGATAAAAAGATTGAATGACATGGTACCAAGTTAAGGTCACCTTTCAGCTCTAAAAGTTGATAGCGATAACTTCTTTTTGGGTGTCTATGATTCAACCATTCACATCTACCCGACTCTATTGGCATCACACATATTCCTCTATCTTATTCAAAAGTTTAGTTGAAGAGATTTTTGCAAATGTCACTCTTTTATTATGTCTAAAACATTCCCTTCATCAGTCTTATTTATCCTTTCCAAAAGAAAAAAAAAAAAGACAACAACACAGGTTTGAGTTATCCTAATCATTGTTTCCTTTTCTAATTTTTCACAAAGCTTACCTTTAATAAAGTATTTGAGCACTTTGGCCAGAATTGAAGGCAAATTCACTGGTCAGTGGTTTACATGCAGTATATTTTTTCCTGTAAAAGTGAAATGACATTTACCCTTCTTCAATTCCACAGTGTGTTTTTGGTTTTATAATATATTTTAAGACTTACTGACAAAAGTTCAGCAGTTATACTAGCCAGTGCTTTAGTACCCTATGATATTAGTCTATCAGCAAAATTTAAACTTTATATATATATATATTATATATTTGATGTATATATATATATATATACACACACACACATATACACATACACACACACACATATATATATATAAAACATACTTGAATGTATATATATATGATGAAACATACAAAATGGTATTTTAATAGAATGAAGTAAGGATGAAATGATATTAGGCAGAGGGTGTGATGCAATGAATTTTCATACCTTTTGACTAGTTTTCTCTTGTAGCTATGCCATAGCATGCTTTCATTCTACTCTATTTAGGATCTAGGAAAATTCCATTTTGGATATCACTGCTTTAGGATTTAGTTAGTTTGAATCTGGTGACCTGAACTCCAAAATTGTTAAGAGATTTGATGAAAAGGGGATTCTTTATAATAATAACAGGTATTGCCTGATGATGACTATCACTCATATATTTGTTAGCTTTGTCACTTTTGAGAATATATATCTACTACAAGGAAGCAATCTTATAATCAATTCTCGATCCTGTTAATAGTAAGTACTGTGTAATATCAAATAATCACAGAATCATGGATTTAGGGGTAGATGGAATGACAGAAGTCATATAGTCCAATACCTTCACTTACAAATATGTAATTGAATTTGATAGGAATTAATATACTTAGCCAGGGTTGCAAAGCTAGTAAGTTAAGGTGTAAGGTGTAAGATCATCTGACTCCAAGTTGAGTCTTCTTTCCTTTCCAACACAAATGTACATCTTTCAAAAGGTGCTCTAGGATTACCACCATGTTCCATCGAAGTTACTGAGAATAGACTCTCCATCTGCCCTTTGTTTTGTTTCTTTACAGATGATATTGATTTGTTTTGTTGGTCTAGGGTTTGTATGGATGGATTATTCAATATGATCTTGGTTGTTTATGGTAACCATCCTACTATTCTACTGTTCTTCTCTCCACTGTTGTCTATCCAAAACTTCTGAAAAAAGTGCCATCATATTAATTTTTTCTAACCTTGTGATTTCAATGGATTAATGTCATCACAGACCCAGATCATTATATTATTACATTGTGTAATTGTCTTAGGTAACAAGATGCACACAGCAGAAGTGAATTCTGAAGCATCAATAACCAGTTCTTCTCTCCCCTCAGCAGGGTAGAGTATCCTGTGCTCCATAGTTTTAAAAAAATCATAATGCATGTGTTGAATTCAAACTTTTTAGCTTCTGCCAGCACAGCATGTATGGGGGGGAGGGGGATGAGGTGTGAGTGGTGCTAGGAAGGCAGAATTATATTACCTACTCAAGGAGTCTGAACAAAGGCTCTGATAGGCACTGGAGAACCTGAATAGCTCCCACTACAATTGCTGTTTTCTCCTTCTTAGCAGGAAACTTTATATTGTCCCCCCTTTTTCCCCTCCCACACCTCTAATTGATTCCTGGCATAGCTTATTTATCAAATGGACTATATGAAACTTCTACTTACTTCTTGCTATTTACTCATCACTAATGGGTAGCCCCAGACCCAGAAAATGATTTTTCATGGCCCTACCATACCTCCATTATATACTCACATGGCATTGATATCATTCTCTTTCTATACTCAGTCACTTTGTCACACACGTGTATGTGTGTGTCTGTGCCTTATCTATTTCTATTCTGAAAGATTCCAAATGACTTCTCTGAATGATCTTTATTGTACCATTCATAAAACATCTATATGATATATATCTTATTCAAAGTTGGCATTGCATATAGAGTAAATGGATCCAGAAGTTTGATGTAGATTGAGGGCAGCATGAAGGAAGGGTCCACTGTCACTTCAAAATGTATTTCTCTTGTCTGATTCTCATGACAAGAAATCTATTATCTGGAATTTCATTTCTTTGGGTTTATATAATTGATATGGGTCTATACAATTATCTTGGGAATGGTTGAAAAAACAAACTGCTGTGTAACCAGGATTTGGCACATGCCCAACAACCTAAAAATTCATATGCATGTGAAAGGTTCTGGAAACATGCTTCTGTGTGACAGGAGGACAGGTGTATTTTATAATATCCTCTCATGTAATTAGAAACAATCTTTTCCCATTAGTTGTCTATCTGGAACTAGCTTGATATTTAAAATTACCTGACTATGAAGATTTATTCATTTTTATTGAATAGTATTATGTGATAAGCAAGGAGGACCTGATGGCCATCTCCTATATTCCAAGCCATGTAGCCACAAGAAATGATCTTGAGTTGTTTTTTTTTTTTTTTTTTTCCTATTAAGTTGAAGGGTCAGAGAGTGGAGCTAAAGCTTTCAGGCAACCTCAGAAAGGGTAGCCTAGGATACTAATCTCATATAGTTTTTGGATTTTCTGAATTTAGTTGAACAACTGCTGTGTAAGAACTTAATTTGTGAACCTTTCTCCCAGAGACTGAGGTAATCTGGAGAGAATATCCTTAAGAGGTTATGAAAAGAAATGTTTATTTTTTTCTTGCTATCTCTTTGAAATAAATATTCCCTGTAAAAATGAATCTGACCATTTAGTGGTTAAATAGAATTGGAGTATGTTGATTCTTTTGAAGTGGAGAAAACAAATGGTGGGGGATATAAACAATGACAGAAAAGAGAGACTTCCCATCCATCCCCCTTAGGATACTTGGGGATTTGCTAAAATGTAACTGTCAGCTTTTCTGAGAATAAGGCTAAAAAACCCTTCATAGATCAATTGTATATAAATGGAATATAATTTTGTTGTAGATTGAGAAAGTATAAATATAAACTATTGCTAGAAACATAGGAAATTTTAAGTGAAGTGATATAGAGTAAAATGTGCAGAATCAAAAGAAAAGCATATAGAGTTAATATGGTTATGCCAATATAAATATTTTCTTTTTCACTTAATAATATTTTATTTTTTAATTACATGTAAAGATAGCTTTCAACATTCATTTTTGACAGATTTTAAATTCCAAATTCTTTTCCATTCTTCCCTTCCCTCTTTTCTCTTCTCTTCCCAAGATAGCAAGCAATCTGATATAGGTTATATATGTACAATCATGTTAAACACATTTCCACAATACAAACCTTCTAAAAAATTATGAAAAACAAACATTTGAGTAAATTAAAAACAATTTTAAAATTTTGAGCTACAAATTTTCTCCTTCCTTCCCACACCTTCCCAATTCCACTAAGAAAGAAAGCAATGTGATATCAATTATACATGAGAAATCATGCAAGCCATATTTCCATATTATTCATATTTCAAAAAAGAGGAGAAAATTATATTTTAATTTGCACTCAGTTAATCAGTTTTCTCTCTTGAGGATTCATCAAAAATCCTTTATAATTCTCTTGGATTTTTGCATTTATCAGAATAGTCAAGTCTTTCCCAATTGATTATTTTCAAAACATTGCTATTTTTGTGCACAATGATTTCCTAATATTTCTTACTCTACTTTGTATCAGTTCATATAAATCTTGCCAGGCTTTTCTGAACCCCTCCCATTATTTCTTATAATAATATAGTCCTCTTTACAATCACATGCAGTAGTTTGTTCATTTATTCCCCAATTTATGATCATCTTCTAAATTTCCAGTTTTTTGCCACCATAAAAAGAGCTGGTATAAATATTTTTGTATGTATAGGTCCTTTTTCTTTGATCTTTTTGGTATACATATCTAATAGGTCAAAGGGTATGCACAATTTAATAGTTCTTTGGGTATAGTTTCCAAATATTTTTCCAGAATGGTTGGACTAGTTCACTATTCTATCAGTAGTTCATTAGTGTTCCTGTTAAAAACACCATATATGATCAATGGCCATTAATTGTATACTTAAAATTTAATCAGTTCCTCTCTAACTAAAGCTTTATCTGAAGAAAATGTATTAAATGCTATCAAGTTCCTCTTAAGTGACAAAGTATTTGGTGCTTATTTCATCTCAGCAGAGACCTATAAGGCTGGGGGTCCATTGCTCACACAGAAGCTTTCTGAAGTCTCCTAAATTTTATAATAAGAGGAAACCATTTCTCCATGAGCTTAAGTATGCTTCCATTGTCCATTACTATGAAGTAAAAACAAAGAGACTTTCCTGTAACAACAACAGCAGGGTCTCTTTCTTGTTCATTGCTGGCAAGATCTTTGCCAGAGAATTGCTCAATTGATTATCATCTAGATGATTGTCACCTGCCTGAAAGTCAGTGTGGCTTTAGAAAGGGCTACATAATAGTCAGCAAACTGTTTGCGGTTTGACAATTTCAGGAGAAATTCCAAAAAAAAACAAACAAAAACAAACAAACAAACAAACAAAAAACAACAGTCTGTATGTTTGTTAACCTGATCAAGACTTTGATATTGTTAGTTGTGAGGGCATGTGGAAGACCATGCAAAATTGGGTTGCTGGGAGAAGTCTGTCAGCATTGTGCATCAGTTTCATGAAAGCTTGTTCATATCAGTTCTGGATAATAATGGATGATGCTGTCACATTTTCCTAGTCACCACTGGAAGCAAGCTTACATGCTTTCTTCTATGCTCTTCAGTATGTTTTCAGAAGTTTTTTCAATTGCCTTAAATGAAGATGAAAACGGCATCAAGATTTGCTTCTACATTGATGGTAAATTAGATACCTTGAAAAAAAACTACATGCCAAGGGCAAAGCAGAGGGGGGTTTGGTGCATACCTTTTTGTTTACAGAGGCTTGTGTACTCAATGTAGCCTCTGAGACCAGACACAACAGAGTATGGATTAAATTCTCTGCCACCTGTGCTAATTTTGACTTGATAATCAATACCACAAAAACAGAGGTCTTTCCCCAGTCAGACTGCACCATTCCTATGAAGAACCATTGATTACAATAGATCAGGAAATATTAAATGCTATAGATAAGTTCACTTACCTTGACAATACACCTTCCATAGATGATGAGTTTGATGCATATATTGCCAAAGCTGGATAAGAGTGATTGTGCTGACTTTACTGCTCATCAAATATATATAGAGTCTTTCAGCATCAAGCTAGAAAAACTTAACCACTTTCACTTGAATTGTCTCAGGAAGTTTCTGAAGATTATCTAGCACTGGACACTGAAATCCTCTTTAGAACTGCTAAGCATTCAAATCCTATTGCAGAGTGCAATTCTGATGGGCTGAACATGTAGTTCAAATGCTACATGTTTACTGAAAAGACTAACGATTTACACAAGGCAAACACTCACATAATGGTCAGAAGTGGTATAAAGACATTCTCAAGTTATCTCTAACAATAGTATTGACTATGACAAAGAAAGTGCTGGCACAGGACCATCAAATATGGTATGTTCACATCAAACAAGGTACTGTTCTAAGTGCTGGGCAAATCCAAAGCTATGTTCATTCTAACTGCTCTGACTGCTTTTGCCTGATCTCCATACTTTCTGAACTCATGTTGGTTTGATCTGTCACAGCAAACATGTTTTAACCTAACTCCAAAATTGTGATGGCATTGGTCTTCTTTGAAGTGAAAAATGAACAATAATGTATCTATATTTCCCTCATCCTCTCCAGAATTTATTATTTTTGATAGATTTCACATGATATCTCAGATTTGCTTTGATTTGTATTCATCTAATCAAAAGTGATTTAGACCATTTTTTTTCATATGACTCTTAAGATCCTTTTGATTTTTTTTTCTTCTGAAAACTGCCTGTTTATATCCTTTGGCCATTTAGCAATTGGGGAATGGCTTTAATTTTTTTTTAAATAAATTTGTTCCATTCTCAGAATATATTTGTGAAATGAAGGCTTTCTCATAGAAACTTGCTGTAAATTTTTTGTATTATTTCAAAATTGTTACAGTATTATTTTGTATTACCATTTTCTATGGAAACTCTTAGAAAAATATAGTTTTCCTACTTATTGCTTTTAATTAGATTTAGTTTTGCCTTTTCTTTATCTGAGATAATGATTGCTAGCCCTGCCTTTTTTACTTTAACTGAGGCATGTTAGAGGTTGATCCCACCCTTTATTTTAACTGTTTTATTTGTTTCAAGTATGTCTTTTGCAAATAACAGTGTTGAATTCTAGTTTCTGATCCATTCTATCCCTTTCCATCAAATAGGTGAGCTCATCTCATTCCCATTCACAGTTACCATTATAGACTGTGTATTTCCCTCCATCATCATCATCATCATCATCATCATCATCATCTTCTCCTCCTCTTTCTCATTTTCCTTCTTTTCTTCTTTTCTCTCTCCCTCTCTATTTACTCTCTCTCTTTCTCCCTCCCTCTTTCCCCCCCCCCCTCTTTATTTCTCTGTATCTCTGTTTGGTTTTTTCTTTTGAACTGGCTATCTCCATCACTAGCATGGTGCACTCCACTTTTGTCTTACAAAATCCCTCTTCTCCTTCAATATACAATTCAAGCACCATGTGCTACATGTGTTTCTTCATCTCTTTTCCTTCAGTTGCTAGTGTATTATCTCTCAAAGTACCTTGCATTTGGCCACTTTGTATATATTTGTATTTATTCTTTATCTTTATTCTGTATATCTTTATGTATATTTTGTGTATATTTTCCTGGCTGTATAGGATGTAAACTCCTTGTGATTAGGGAGTGTTTTGTTCGGTGCATTTGTATCACAAATGCTTAGCATAGCATGTGACATATAATTGCTATTGGGAAAAGGATTTAATATTTTATGCAACAGATCATTGTAACCTGAGGATTCAGATTAAACAATAACTTTACAGAAAATGCATTTGTGATCCCCAAGACACAAATCAGACTTCAAGGATGTAAAATCAGCCTGAAAAGATTTCCAGTGGTGGTGTGAGAGTTGGGAAATCAAAAACTTCCTCTGTTCAAGTTACAGAGTTGTAGTTCTCCTTACCCAAAGAGACCACAACTGAGTTTCAAGTCATTACCTAAAAGAGTCAAGATAATTCAAGCTGTTCTCCAACTGTCCTTTAAGTTCCTCTCTGAAAACAACCTGTGGGCTTGCATTTTGGGAAAGCTAATTCAAATCTGTATAGATTCTAGTCCATAAGAAGCCACCCACTGACCTTGGACATCCATCATCACAAATGTCAGTGCAGAGTACACCTTCCACCACAACCTTTGTAGAAAAGTGATTTATGAAAATCGCAACAAGGGAATATGATAATTAAATAGGTTCAAGAGACAAAATTTCTGGATAATTTGATCATTTTATCAATGAAGCTAATGGGTTACTGATAAAAGAAAGGTCATTTAGCAATCTTTCTTAGAGGAAAGACAATAATGCTGGTGTGCTCACAGTTTATATACATTAAATATCCAATGAGAGTCTAAGAGGAATATCTTATCAAAAATATTTCTACTCAGACCACACAATAACCTTAGGTTATCAGGACAAAAAGTATCTGTTTCCACCCAATTTGAGTAGAATACAATGGGACTCTCTACCATAGATTAAATTCTTTGCAAAATTAGGTGGGGTCTGATCTAGATCAGGAGAGTGAATGCAATCACATTGTCAGTAATGTCCTTCAAGAAAGCTGAATTTTTTGGGGGGAGGAGGAGCCAAGATGGTAGAGAGGACACGTTTCTTTCTGACTTTATCCTACAGTCCTCACACTAATTAGCAAATCCAGCTCTGATTTAGCTCTGGACAGGTAAAATCCATGAATATTGGGAGTGTGACAAGTTACAAGCAATAGATAATTTCAAAGATTGCTAGAAAAGTTCTGTTTCAATCAGGCACAGAGGGATGCAGGCCAAGCACAGAAATTGAGTGCAGGCAACACAGACCTAGGGTAGTGGGGGCTCCAAATGGAGAGTTTCCTAAGAGAAATCTGCAGCAGTGTTGGCTAGTCTACCCTGGCTGCAAGCCAGGAGATCAGCAGAGAAGTTATAAAACACCCAACACAAACACAAAAGGTCAATAGTGAACCTTGAAACGCCAGAGTCTCACAGGACCTGGCCACGTCCATCCAGCACCAAGAGTGAATCAGCACTGACCCAGGGCAGGTGCTGCTACTTGTAGAGGAAGCCTGAACAACTTCCCCTGCCTAAAAAGCTAGCTTCAACTTAAAAAAAAAAAAAAAAAAAAAAAAAAAAGTAAAAAAGCAAAGAGATTCCCGACCATAGACAGTTTTTATGGCAAAAGAGAAGATCATATTTCAACATCTAGGGGAGACTAAAAGCAGATCGTAACCTAGTCCCCATAACCAGGCTCTCCTAGAAGAAATTATAAAAGATCTTAAAAAAGAGCAAGATCGTAACCTAGTCCCCATAACCAGGCTCTCCTAGAAGAAATTATAAAAGATCTTAAAAAAGAGCTGGAAAAAAATGGGGAAAGGAAATGAGAACTTCACAAGAGGATTTGGAAAAGAAAACACAGAAATCACCTGAAAAAAATTCATTACAAAATAGACTTAAAGAAATGGAAAAAGCATATAACTCATTAAAAGATAGATTTTACAAAATGGAAGAAGAAAACCCCTTAAAAAAAAGAATTTGTGAAATGGAAAAAGAAAACAATCACCTGAAAATCAGAATTTGTGAAATGGAAAAAGAGAATAATTCCTTAGAAAACAGAATTTGGGAAATGAAAATAAAATCCATAGAATAAAACTCATTTAAAAATTTAATTGGGCATATACAAAAATAAAACAATAAATTAAAAAAAGGGAATGAAGGAAATAATTCAGAAAAATCAGAACTGAACAAAGGGAAATGAATGACTCAATAAAACATCAAGAATCAGTCAAGCAAAACCAAAAAAAAAAAAAAAAAAAAAAAAAAAAAAAGAAAGAAAGAAAAAAAAGAAGAAAATATAAAATACCTACTGAGGCAAACAACTTACCTGGAAAATAAATCTAGAAGAGACAAGCTAAGGATTATTAGATATCCTGAAAACTATGATGAAAGAAAGAGCCAAGACATTATTTTTCAGGAAATCATCAAAGAGAACTGCCCTGATATCCTAAAATCAGAAAGTAAAATAGCCATTGTAAGAATTCACCAAACACCTCCTGAGACCCCAAAATTAAAACTCCAAGGAATATCATAGCTAAATTTCAAAACTATCAAACCAAAGAAAAAATATTGAAAACAGCCAGAATGAAACAATTCAAATACCTAGGAGCCACAATAAGGATTACCCAGAGCTTAGCAGCTTTCACCTTAAAGTATTGAAGGGCCTGGAATCTGATATTCTCAAAAGCAAAAGAATTTGGAATGTAGCCAAGAATAAACTACCCCATTAAAAGGAACATTTTCTTTCAGGGAAGAAGATGAACATTCAATGAAACAGGTGAATTCCATTTATTTGTGATGAAAAAACCAGAGCTAAACAAACAAAAAAAAATGACCTTAAAATATAGAATTCAAAAAAAGCATAAAGAAAAAGAATAAAAGGATTGTATTCTATGGGTATACATAGAAAGTGCATTTATAACTTGATTTCACTGTTATAAAAAAGAAACTAGAGGTAGAAAGGGGATTGTACTGGATAGGGGGAAAGTGGAGGTAAAATGAGGGAAATTACATCTCATGAAGAGGTAAAGAAAAGCTATTATAATTGAGGGAAAGAAGGAAGGGGGATGAACATTGTGTGAATCTTACTCTCATCAGATTTGGCTCAAATAGAAAATATTAAACATAATTGATATCACAGAGAAACTTTTCTTACCTTATAGGAAAGTGGGAGGGGAAAGAGGAAAAGGGAAAAGGCAGGCTAATAGAAAGGAAAACAGAAATAGTGGGGAAAAGGTATAAGAAAGGGGGAGGGGCACTAAAGGAGGAGGGCTACTTGAGGCAGGTGGTGCTCATGAGTAAAATACTGCGGATGAGGGAAATAGGAAAAGAAAAGAGAAATGTATAATTTGAGATAAATAAGATAGCAGGAAATACAGAATTAGTAGTTTTAATTGTAAATGTGAATGGGATGAATTCTCCCATAAAGCAGAAGCAGATAGCAGACTTCATTAAAAGCCAGAACCCTACAATATGTTGTTAATAAGAAACATATTTAAACCAGAGTGATACATATAGAATAAAGGTAAAAGGCTGGAGCAAAATCTATTTTGCTTTAGGTGAAGTAAAAAAGCAGGGGTAGCCATCCTGATCTCAGATTAAGCAAAAGCAAAAATTGATCTAATTAAAAGAGATAAAGAAGGAAATAATATCTTACTAAAAAGTATCATACTTGATGAAGTAATATCAATAGTAAACATGTATGCACCAAGTGGTATAGCATCTAAAGAAATAGACAGCAAAACTATAATAGTGGGATATCTCAACCTTGTTCTCAAAACTATATAAATCAAAGCACAAAATAAATAAGAGAGAAGTTAAAGAGGTTAATACAATAATAGAAAAGTTAATTAGGATAGATCTTTGAAGAAAATTGAATGGAGACAATATCTCCATTTGTGTGTGGAGTACATTATTTTTTACACTTTCTTCTCAGAAATTCATGGAATCTATACAAAAATTGATTATTGATCATATATTAGGACATAATGACCTCAAAATCAAGTGCTGAAAGGCAGATATAGTAAATGATGGGTTTTTTTGAGATCAAGATGCAATAAAAATTACATTCAATAAAAGGCCAGGGGAAAATTGACCAAAAATCAATGGGAAACTAAATAATCTAATCCTAAAGAATGAATGGGTGAAACATCAAATCATAGATGCAATTAATAATTTCATCCAAGAGAATGACAATAATGATACAACATACCAACATTTGTGAGATGCAGCAAAAGTGATAAGGGGAAATAGTATATCTCTAGATGCTTAATCGAATAAAAGAGAAAATCAATAAATTAGGCTTGCAAGCAAAAAAGCTAGAAAAAGAACAAATTAAAAACCCTCAAATCAAATATGAAACTTGAAATTCTAAAAATAAAAGATTAATAAAATTGAACATAAATAGCTACTGTATTAATAAATAAAACAAAGAGTTGGTCTTATGAAAAATTCAACAAAATAGATAAACTTTTAGTAATTTCGATTAGAAAAAACAAAGAGGAAAATCAAATTGTTAGTCTCAAAAATGAAAAGGGAGAACTTTCCACCAATGAAGAGGAAATTAGAGCAATAATTAGGAGGTTTTTTGCCCAACTTTATGCCAATAAATTTGATAACTTAAGGGAAATGGAGGAACACTTACAAAAATATAGATTGCCCAGATTAACAAAAGAGGAAATAAATTACTTAAATACTTCTATTTTAGAAAAGGAAATAGAACAAGCTATTAATTAACTCCCTAAGAAAAAATCTCCAGGGCCAGATATATTTACATGTGAATTCTACTAAACATTTAAAGAACAGTTAACTCCAATACTTTATAAATTATTTGAAAAAAATAAGGAAAGAAGGACTCCTACCAAATTCCTTTTATGACCCAGATATGGTACTGATACCTACACCAGATAGAATGAAAACAGAGAAAGAAAATTATAGAACAAATTCCTTAATCAATATTGATGCAAAAATCTTAAATAAAATATTAGGAAAAAGATTACAGAAAGTCATCCCCAGGATAATGCACCATGACCAAATAGGATTTATTCCAGGAATACAGGGCTAGAAATATTAGGAAAACTATTAGCATAATTGACTATATCAATAACCATACTAACAAAACCATATGATTATCTCAATAGGCCAAGAAAAAGCATTTGACAAAATCTAACCTCCATTTCCAATAAAAATCTTAGAGAGTATACAAATAAATGGATCTTTCCTTTAAATAGTCAGTATCATCTTTTTAAAACCATTAGCATGCTTCATATATAATGGGGATGAATTAGAACTATCCCCAATAAGATCAGGAGGTGAAACAATGTTGCCCACTATCACCATTACAATTTAATATTGTATAAGAAATGCTAGCTTTAGTAATAAGAGAAGAAAAAAGAGATTAACGAAATTAGAATATTATTATCTTTCAAATTATCACTCTTTGCAGATGATATAATGAAATACTTAGAGAATCCTGGAGAAAAACAATTAGAAATAATCCACAATTTTAGCAAAGTTGCAGGATGCAAAATAAATCACATAAATCATTAGCATTTTATATATCATTAACAAAACCTAACAGCAAGAGATACAAAGAGAAATTCCATTTAGAGAAATTCCATTTAAAGTAACTACCTGCCAACTATCTGCCAAGGGAAAATCAGGAACTATATGAGCAACACTACAAAACACTTTCCACACAAATAAAGTCATATTTAAACAATTGGAAAACAATATCAAGTGCTTTTGGATAGGTTGAGTGTCATCTATAACGATGACAATACTATCTAATTTAACCTATTTATTTAGTGCTATACCAATCATTCCCAAGAAACTATTTTACTAACGTAGAAAAAATAACAACAAAATTCATCTGGAAGAACAAAAGGTCAAGAATTTCAAGGGAATTAATGAAAAAATGTTAATGAAGGTGGCTTAGCTGTGCCATGCTTAAAACTATATTATAAAGTATTGGTTATCAAAACCATTTGATACTGGCTAAGAAATAGAGTAGTTGATCAGCGGAATAGGTTAAGTTCACAGGACAAAATAGTCAATGACTGAAGCAATATAGTGTTACAAACCCAAAGACCCAACAAAACTACTGGGAAAATTGGAAACTTGTATGGCAGAAATTAGGCTTTGACCCATACCTAATACCATACACCAAGGTAAGAATCGAAATGAGTTCATTATCTAGAGATAAAGAATGATATTATAAACTGTTGGAATCTTTACAAAGTGTTAAGCCATTGGAGTTGATAGAGACAATAATTATCTAATTTGGCATGGTTCAATATGATTGATATAATCTTAGAAAGAGATATTTTGGGCCAGAACTTGAAACAAGGTACTAAGTACAACTGATGGAAACAATGCTTGTGTTCACACCTTTAGAGAGCTCATAAGTATCTAAGTACTCAATGGAATTCACACGTTTGGGAGAATTCAGGGTTTAAAAAGAGATATTCGAATTCACATCTCCCTTAGGGCCAGAGAGCACTCTGGGAGATAACCCAGAATCCTTCTCTCTCCAGAAGGCAGAGTTAACCTTTGGGAGATCATATATATAGAGGAAGCTCTTAGAGCTGGAGAAAGCTTTTACTTAGGAGAGTTACTTGGGAGCATTCCCAGGAGTTGGAGAGGAGCACTCTGCAATAAAGCCTACAAGCCCTATCTTTGAGCAAGAGAGATTCATCGAATCTTCTACCTTTGTGCTGGCTGGAGTCAGAAGGACAAACCTTTGGATTTGGAGACATTCGAGCAGAGT
Organism: Sarcophilus harrisii; assembly: GCF_902635505.1. Classification (NCBI taxonomy): domain Eukaryota; kingdom Metazoa; phylum Chordata; class Mammalia; order Dasyuromorphia; family Dasyuridae; genus Sarcophilus; species Sarcophilus harrisii. Next base: position 372,162,086 of record NC_045428.1, read on the forward strand.
TCTTAGAGCCAAGTGGAGAAATAGGCCTCTGGGCTAACTGGGCTATATTGAAGGACACAATAAAATATCTGAACTTGTTGTTTGTTACATTACTACTAGCCAATAAAATATCTGAACTTTTATCACCTGGCTGTGTTTTGGAAAAAGAACACCAACAATAAACAAATTAGAAGAACATGGATAGTTTACCTCTCAAATCTGTGGAGGAAGGAATTTGTGACCAAAGAAGATTTGTAGATCATTTTTGACTACAAAATAAATAATTTTGATTATATTAAGTTAATTTTTTTTTAACAAAGAAAACTAATGCAGTCAAGATTAGAAGGGAAGCAATAAATTGGGAAAATATTTTTACATTCAGAGATTTTGATAAAGACCTCATTTCTAAAATATGTAGAGAACTGACTCAAATTTTTAAGAACTCAAGCCATTCTGCAATTGATAAATGGTCAAAGGATATGAACAGATAATTTTCAGATGAAGAAATTGAAACTATTTGTAATTATATGAAAAGGTGCTCTAAATCACTATTGATCAGAGAAATACAAATTAAGACAACTCTGAGATTGTAGAAGCCCGGAACTTTGGAGAAGTATACTTGAAACAAGGTGTTAACTCAGTGGAACTGATGAGATTAATGGTTCTCTAGTTCATGTATAACTAGTATGATATAATGATATAATCACTCTAGATTGGCATATACTCTTTATACTGTAATGATGTAATAGGGGTATTTAAACTGGGGACAAAGTCAGACTCAGACAGAGACTGGTTAAGACTGTCAGACTGTGGGAGGAGATTGGGTCAGACGGACACTGGGTCAGACTATGACAGACACAGATTGTGTCAGAGATAATAAAGACTTTGTAATTTCCTCCTGGTGTCTATCCTGATAAGAGCAAGGCACTTCTGGAGTACCTCCAGAAAGCTAACTGGGACATTACATCAGATACCACTACATGCCTTTCAGATTGGATAAAATTATAAGAAAAGATAATGTTGGAGGGAATGTGGGGAGACTGGGACTCCAATACATTGTTGGTTGAATTGTGAAATGATCCAGTCATTTTGGAACTGTGCTCAAAAAGTTATCCAACTGTGCATTCCTTTTGACCCAGCAGTGTTTCTACTGGTCTTTTATCCTAAAGAGATCTTACAGAAGGGAAAGGGACCTGGTATGTGCAAAAATGTTTGTGGCAGCCCTCTTTGTAGTGGCCAGAAACTGGAAACTGAGTGGATGTCCATCAATTGGAGAATGGCTAAATAAATTGTGATATATGAATGTCATGGAATATTACTGTTCTGTAAGAAATGACCAGCAGGATGATTTCAGAAAGGCCTGGAGAGACTTACATGAACTGATGCTAAGTGAAATGAACAGAAGCAACAACAAGACTATACAATGATCAATTCTGATGGACATGGATCTCTTCAAAATTGAGATGATTCAGACCAGTTCCAATTGTTCAGTGATGAGAGAGCCATCTACACCCAGAGAGAGGCCTGTGGGAACTAAGTTTACAACATAGCATTTTCACTCTTTATGTTGTTCTTTGATTGCATTTTGTTTTCCTTCTCTCTTTATCTCTCTTTTTCTTTTCTATTGGTTTGATTTGATTTTTCTTGTTTGGCACAATGGTTGTATGGAAGGGTATACATATATTGGATTTGATGTATATTTCTACAATGTTTAGCATGTATTGAACTGCTTGCTATCTAAGGGAGGGTATAGGAGAGGGAGGGAGAATTGGAACACGGGATTTTGCGAGGGCTAATGTTGAAGAATTGTCCATGCATAAGTTTTGAAAAGTGAAACGCTTTAATAATGAAAAAAAACAAACCCCTGAATTTTAACAAATAACCTCTGTTATTGCTGGGATTACTTATTGAGGACTAGGGTATCATTTCCCTTTCATCTTCTCCATTTCCTTTTAAACCAAGGCAACAACATCTAATCTCAAACACTACATAGATTGTCTTGGGAGTGCAATGAATTATTCATTCTGAAGAGTTTGGAGAAACAGTGAGTCAGCAAGCATTTATTAAGTAAATTTTATGTCTGGTTGTATCCTTATTTTTACTAAAAAAAAAAAAATGTTTTCAATAACCTTAAGGCAAAAGTAGCTCAAACCAAATATGATGTTATCAGCTAATAGGAAACTGTTCCTGGAGTTCTCTGTCAAAAGAGGTTCAAGGAGACCTAGGTTTCAAAATGGAGCATGTTAAAATTTCTAAGCCTATCAGTTGTGGTGGTAGAAGGATTGATGAAGTCCTGGATATCAAGGTGGGTGTTAGAAGAGAAAGTTTGAAGCATTGGTAGGATGATAATAGTCCCTGAGGCAAGCAGAAAAGGGGACAGATGGGATTTCAAATAGACTTGACTTTACATCCCACCTCAGGTAGGGGTTTTTAGAAACTCAACCTTTACTTATCCAATCAGAAACCAAGTTATGATGTCACCCTTCCCCCACCATCCTGCCCCTAGGATATTTTATCCCTATAAAGATATGCTTGTTGGTTGGTTGATCCTTTGTCTTTCATTTTCCAAGAGGACCAAAATGACATCACTATGTTAGATTTGAGTTTTAATTCTGATCAAATCAATCACTTCCAGAGCTCTGAATGCTCTGCCACAAGTTGGATACAAACAGATCCTGTCAACATTTGGGTGGGCTTCTCTAACTTTGCATACCTTGTGTTTTTTCTGAGCTAATTAAATTCTACTCTGCTCATAGAGCACCTTCTCTGATGAGGGCATGCCATGCTGGATGGTCCTATGCCATCATCTCCCATGTCATATGCCCATGTTCATAGGCAATGAACATTTGTCCTATGTGATTGCTTTATAAAATAATCCTTTTAGCAAGGGCACATTTGCATTTGAACAACTGGCCCAGTCCAACTCTCTGCAGTAGAACTGGAATACTTAGCGGTTCAGTTTGAGAAAGACCCTCAGTGTCTGGTGCCTTATTTTGACAAGTGAGCTTAATAATCACCCTAAGACAATTCAAAAGAAAGTGATTCAGTTTCCTGGAATGGTGCTGGTAGACTGTCCAGGCTTCACAGGCAGATAACAATGAAGTCAGCACAATGGCTCTGTAGAGCATCAGTTTGATAGTCTCTTCTCTCCCACACTTTCCTTCAGAGCCTCCCAAACAGAATTAGCTCTGACAATAGATTCTCACTAAACTCCTCTTGGAATTTAGTCTCTCTTAGTAGCAAATAAAAACTTTGCCTTTTGATTTGGAGATCTGTGCCTAAAAGTTATTTTGAGATGACTTGAGACAGCCACCTATAATCCCAGTATACTTTGGGATCTATATGCCAAACCTCAACACTATGAATAACTCCTGTTTTTACAGTCTTGGTGAAATGGACAAATTTAATCTTTGAAGTAATAATAATAAAAACAAAATGAATTAAAAGCTGCTCACAAAGAGGTTCCATAAGATCTCTTATGGATCTTTCCCCAAGTTCTGTCTTAAGTTATATTGACTTGGCAACTCAGTTATGTGCCCTTTTTGAGCAATGAATATATAATGACCAATCTATAGATTGTTCAACAGACTTCAGAAACCTCCTTGTAGGCTTAAAAATATATATATATTTTCGATTATCAATCATCCATTTTCTCTTCCTCCCATGTCCTTCTACCACATAAATAAAAGAAATAAAGGACAAAAACTTTGTATAAAATTTTCATAGTGAAGCAAAACAAATTTCTACATCAGCCATGTATAGAAATGTTTGGCTCATTTTATATATTTCATCTATCACCCCAAGTAGTATTCTGCATGTCATTTTAATAAAGGAATTGTTTTTTTGAACTTTCAGGCTCTCAAGTGATCCACACACCAAATATGGAACATAATCTAGTCAAAACAATTATCTTAAAATGCTTGTTAATTATTTTTATAAGTAATTGATATGTGTATGTCTACATATAATTATGTATAAGAAAACAAAATTACATTCTTTTTTATAATACTGGCTTGTAAAATATCTACATTTTATATTCACTTCATTTGTTATATTCACTTTAGGATGGAAGCTCCTTTGCTTTAAATTACAGAGATTTGAACAAAAGTAGGGAATCTTCTCCTGATTTACTTTAGGTTAGATGAGTTTGTGAGTTGGACTACAGGAAAAAGGAAAGAGAATTTACTTTGTCATTTCCAAGGAGCAAAAATAACCAGTCATGCAATTTGAAGAAAGTGTGAGATGGACATTGGGAAGAGGACAAAGTCATTTGTCCTTGGAGACTGGTGGAATATTTGGAGAGTACTAAAGACACTTTTAAGCTGATTACCATTCTTCCTTAAATTTTGCCATGGTTTCCTGTATACATGTAGTCCTGGGATTTATTTGAGCAAACCTCTATGCTTAATCAGGCACTAACTTTCTAAATATCTTTACTATGCTTTTTTCTATTCCACTGAATTTAGATACTTATATCTATTTGGTCACTAATATTTAATATGAATAGTATGGAACTGACTTGACAAGAAAAGGAACTTAAGACTTTTACATAGTATCTACAGAATCTCACTTCCTCAAGAAGTATTTCTATAAGGTTATATAAGCAATACTATGCTGATCTTAATATCAACATGATAGCAATGCTGCTATATAGCAGTATGACATGTAATACAATAGTCTCCCCTAAAATTGAAATGATAAATCATACAGAGGACAATGGAGAGTCTCATGTAATTAATGGGGTGGTCAGAAGGATAGAAGGAAATAGGTCACAAAGGAAATTTATGCTAAAAGGAGAAGATGGATTGTTTCTGTGGCTTAGGAGGAAAAAAATACTTTTTATTGGAAAGTCAGGAGAAAATTAAGATGACCTTAAAATGTTGGGTGGCCTATGTTGGGCAAAATTATGGGAAATATGGACAAAGATATATAAGTACAAGAGGATGAGAACCTGTTTCAGCAACAGAAACAACTAAATAGATGATATCAGAGGTTCATTTAAGCCTTTTCTTTAACATGTGTTACTTGGAGCTTTGCAAAGTTCTAAGAAGGTGTGCCTTTCTTTGTGCCTGGCATTCTAATTTACTTTAAATCCCCAAACCAAAATTCCCTTATTTCTCTTTAGTCAGTATTTGGAGTAAAGGCCATTTGCAGTTAGTTGCACAACCATTCCTTTTTATAGATGGAGCCAGACTAAATCCTTCTGAGCTTTCTTCTCTTTTTTTTCTTTCAAAATTTCCTTTCAATTATGTTGATTGAGGAGCAATGATTTGGAGCTTTTATTTTTCTGATTTAAACTAAAAGTATACTATTATTTTAAAATGTGTATTCTTGAAAAGCAAAACGGACATACATTTATATTTTTCTACTTGAGAGACTTCTTATGGAGGTCCCTTACCTAGCCTCACAAAGTGCTTTGAATTCCTTTGCATAATTTAAATATGCAAATGAATAATCCTGGGGATTGAGCTCTTAGAACTCACCAAAGAATAGAGCAAAAAGTCTCTGGTCATTTGCATTCTACCATCTACTTGTGATTTCTGAGTATTTTAACTGTTAGAGGTCAGCTATTATACTCACCTACATTCTTTTGCAGGTAGGATCAGAGTACTAAGCAAGAAGTTTTTTCTTATGATTTTTTTTTTTTTTTAAATCACAGTTGGTTTAGATCTGGGGTCTGGCTTCCTTGATTGTGAAACATAATTCTGTTATCAGTAAAACCACATTCTGCCCAAGGTGATTTCTCCAATGGCTTTAATCCCTCCTTTTAAATCCTATGAAATAAAGAGCATCTCCATACAAGGCTAAACTGAGCAGTCATTTGGTCTAAAGTAGGCCTTTCCAGTAAGATTTCTGATATATTAACCCCCTGTAAAAGTTTGATAAAATGAAATTGGGATTTTTAATTAATTATGCCAGAAAGTTGACAGTCCTCTTTTGGGAGGCGGTCCTAATAATCCATGCGTGTAATATGGTAGGGACACTGTTTATAAATATGAACAAACTGAAAGGTGTATAACCCTGAAACAAAAGACAAAGAAAAATCAAACCACAGTCGGCACCCTCACAATTACATTCTCAATCAGTAAATGACCTACTTGAGAGCTCTGTTTTATCTTTGTTTTCCAATGCATTCCTGAAAGCAGACAGGAGAGAGAAATCCCAATCAAGACTTCAGAAAGCTCTTACTGAGACTAGGCACATACATTCAATTCCTACTGTTGATCTTCTCATCATTATTTCAAATGTGCTGTGATTTGTATGAATGGATGTTTTCTTGTAGTCCAGGATACTCAAGAAGTGCCAAACTCCTGCAAAGTTAAAAGAGATTAAAAGAAATTCAATAAAGCCAATGCAGCCCTAATCATAAAACAAAAGAAAAATCATCAGGCATGAGGGGAGCTATAGAATTTTTAAGAAGAGGTTATTAAAAAGAGCTTAAAGAATGAACAAAAGAAGGGGGAAAAAAAAGAAAAGAAAACTAAGCCAATCCATTTCAATCATTCTAAACCCTTGTTTTGGATTAGGGGTTTTCATGACAATGGATAGAAGAAGGGTTGCTTTTTTTAAATCTCCTGGCATTAATACATAGTTTTTTGATATTATCTTGTTAGTGTCATTTGTTTGGGGGCATATTTATAGAAGATAATCAGCCTTGATTATCTTAAAGGACATAGTTAAATCAAGTAATATTACTGCTCAGAGTTTATGCATCTACTCTGACTACTGTAAACTAATTTTTCTGATAAAAAATTAATCTATTTATGAATCTTGTGTAGTTTTTTTTGTTTTTTTTTTTAGTTCTTATATGCTACTTGGATATATTACAAAATTGATGTCTGCCATGTTTTGGCAATAGTTTGGGTCTATATTTAAATATTTCTCATGTCATCATGAGATTTTTAACCTGAAAAGAGTATCCTGAAAATAGAATATGATAACATACTTGGATCATGTCTAAATTAAACTCTTCCCAATTATCCCCTTCACCAGTTGCTAGTGATTTCCCCTCCCGAAATTACCTTTTAATATACACATATTTACATATGTATATGTTAATATATATGTGTATATATATGTATATGTATATATCACATATCCATATTATCTTTCCCAAAAGAATATTAGATCCTTGAGGACAAGTATTAATTTTTTTTTCTTGTATCTCCAGTGCTTAGTATTGTGTCAGATTCTACAGATATCAACGAGCAATTGATTGTTGAATGATTGGACAATGTATGATAATCATGTCAATATTGTCCCTTCATCCCTTTTAAAAATATTTAATGGTCGTCAGCATCATAGATGGGATACCTGTGTACTCGTCTTCATGCCTACTATGTGACCAACCCAAGTCCTTTTTTAGTCATAAGCATCCTTGATGATATATTTCCCATCACTTCTTTCATTCAGATCAACATTAGTAAGATGTTACAATCTATAATGTATCTTTTTGAGTCCTACAAATTACTCATAATTTTGAGTTTCTCTAGAATTCTATGATTTGCAGCCAGAGTTATTATCACAAAAATATCTGTATTTCACCAATGGGATTTTATAGCAGGGAGCAACTGATAGCTGATAGTTTTATGTAATTTCCCAAGTGCAATCAAAACTCCTTTCAATTCAATTTTAAAGTCCAGTTCATTGTCTATTTATGGTTTGTCAAAATATTTATTTTTGTATTATGGGACTAACTCAGTGTCTTCTTCATTCAGTTGTATGTTATCATCTGGATAATGTGAATTTTTTTACCTCCTTGATCTTTCCCATGTGAATTTATTTGATGGGGTCAAGTCTTTTTTTTTTTTTTTTTTTTGAGGCAATTGGGGTTAAGTGACTTGCCCAGGGTTACACAGTTAGGACGTGTTAAGTGTTTGTGACCAAATTTGAACTCTGGTCCTGCTGACTCCAGGGTGGTATTCTACCCACTGTGCCACTTAGCTGCCCCAATGGCATCAAGTTTTAAAAATGGCAGTGTTTTCCTAGTTTTAAAAATGAGAAAAATAAGTATAAAGGCAGTACTACATTGGATTTCTTTAGAGATTTCCAGAAGTTCTGGGCTCATTAAGAATTAAAGAATAATCTAAATACAAGTAAGACTATGCCTCTTATATTTTCAAATTTCTTTAGTCATAAAATGTTAATATTTATAACATTGATAGAGATATTGTGCATTGTTTTGTATTCATTTAAAAAAAGCTTCTTGAAGTCAACACTATTTCATTTGTTGATAGTATAATGCATTATAAATAGTACAAATATTATCTAACCACTCTTCTTCCACCTCATATTTGAGAAAATGATTTTTATCAATGGAAATATAAATTTATATGGTGGAAGAACAATGGTTCTAGAAATAGAGAACCTGAGTTCAAATCTCAATTTTTATGTAATTGAATATAATTTACTATGTTAAATATCAGGAATACTATTAATTAAAAAAAAAAATCTCTGTCAAGAACCTTACAGTTTTAAAGGGTAGAGAGCACACACAAAAGGATACAGGAAAGGGAAGATGGAGAGGGATATGATACCAGGAGGTTATCAAACACAGGGTTATTTTGTTTCCTGGAGCTGGAAGAAGCTTCTCTGGAGCAAGAGGATTAAAAGTGTGAATGAGTATAAAGTCCAGTTTCTTACCCTTTATAAGGAAAAGTGTTGGGAAGAGTTTGATATTCTGCCCTCTTCTAATTAGAAGAGAGAGGAAGCTGATGAAGCTGGTATAAGTCAACTTGAGTTGGAGGTAAGATCAGAGGTGATGAGCTTAGTCTGGGTGGGGAATCTTAGAGTTGAAAGCAGGCAGGCAAAGAGGGGAAATATGCTTATCAAGTTACTTAGCTAGATTAAACTTCCACTTCCTCATGTGGGATATGGCCAGAGAACCTGTGAGGACTCTTCCAGTTCTAGTTTTGTGATCTTATGATGTTATGAGGGTGTGTGTGTGAGTGTGTGCGCATGTGCGTGTATGAGTGCATAATACTCATGTGGGTGTTTTTAGGGGTATTTGACATGTTCATGTGATCAATAGTAACAATCTTCAATATTAAGGAAAAGACAATAAAAGTGCTATTAACATAAAATAAGATTCTGATGGATAGAAAAAAAATAAAATAATTTATTGGTATTCTCTTGTACTAATGTTAAAAAAAGCTGAAATATTTTAAATATGAATGATTGCACTTTTATTTATGTTCTTAGCTTGGGTAAGCAAATATGAAAAGAACAAAAGCCCTTGACCCATCTGTGAATCAGCATTAGCTGCTGATGAGTACAATACATCTGACACCTAACAATATGTACACATCAGGTACCTCAATTAGCTTTTGTTACCTCTGAATCTGAAAATTCAATTTAACGTATTCATCTCAGTATCTACAGTGAGCCAATGACAAAAAATCAAAGATTGCAGCTTTCCACTTTCCTTTCTACAGAAATAGGATTGGACAATGCAGTAAAGCATTTTTTATTTTTCTGCTAGCTTTTTGATATAGAACATTAATAAATATATTTCCACAGTATAAATGAAACTCTTGTTTGAAATTCATGATTAAAGAAGGAGATTAGCTAACGGTTAGGGGGAGGGGAGAATTTATTGATTTGTAATCACTTCTAACAAACCCTACCTTTCAGCATGGAAAGAGAATATATTATCCACCTTCATTTTTGTAATGTAAATCACATAGTAATGCCTAGTAAAATCCAATAGATATTAGAAACCAATGCCACAGGGTACACAGTGATAGTTCACAGAGCAGAGGCTAGATTAATGCATTTGAAACTTCAGAATTTACAAAATTACTTTAAGAGGTTAGGGACAAAGATGCTACTTAATAGATCAGTATCTAAAGTAGTTGTCTTTGGAATGATCTACATCCTTTCCTAAGGAAATACTTAGCTATAACACAGGACTGAGTTAATTCCCATAGTAAACAAACAAACAAACCAATAAATGAATGAGAAAAGAGAGAGAGACACACACACACACAGAGAAAGAGTCAATTAACAGTGTTTTCTTTTTTGACAGTGTTTTTACTCTCTAAATAGATAATAGTAATTCACTATTATGTTATTGTAATAGGTCAACTGATAGAACCAGCCAAAGGAGATTTTGGCATATCCAAAATAATCACAGCAAAGCTTTGACATCTGGTATACTCCTCACTAGAACTTTCAATTAATCATTTTCTTCCAATGCCTCTGACATTGAAGAGAAAGGGTCAGTGGCAGGGAGGAAAAACTCAAAGTCTGGGATATATTGAAGCAAAGCTTTTTTAATTTCAATTTTTTAATGTTTTTGTTTAAATTGTGAGTTGCAAAATTCTTTGATTTGTCTTAGACTTTAAAAAAAATTAAATTATTTTTAATGCTGTCTACAGTTATTTCAAATGGAATTTTTCTTTCTCTCGAGGCTGGACATAGAAATGTGGATGATTTTTCTGTGTTCATTTTGTAGCCTACAACTTTTTTAAAGTTGTTAATAATTTCAGGTAATTTTTAAAATTAATTCTCTAGAATTTTCTAATTAGAACCTCATATCATCTGCCACGAATGATAGTTTTATTTCCTCATTGCCTATTCTAATTCCTTTAAATTCTTTTCCTTTTCTTATTCCTATAGCTAGCATTTCTAGTACAATAGTAAATAATAGAGGTGATAATAGGGATCCTACTTCATTCAGCTTGCTTATGGTTTTTAGATAAATACCACTGATTTTAAAGCAAGTTCTATTTATTCTTATATTCTCAAGTATTTTGAATGGTAATGAGTGCTTATCAAAGCCTTTTTCAGCATCTATTGAGACTATCATATGATTGCTATTCGTTTTGTTAATATGATGAATTACGCTGATACTTTTTCTAATATCAGACCAACCTATATTCATGATCCAAATCCCACCTGTTCATAGTATATGAAACTTGTGATATATTGTTGTTAATCTTGTTATCTTATTGCTAGTATTTTATTTTATTTAAACATTTTGCATTAATATGCCTTAGGGAAATTGGTCTAATTTTCTTTCTCTGTTTTGGCTCTTCCTTGTATAGGTATCAATGCCACATTTGTGTCATAAAAGGAATCTAGTAGAATTTCTTTGCATACAAAGCAAAACTTTTTAAAAAATGTGAAACATATGTACTATCATCCATTATCAGAGTAAGAGTTGGAATTTCTCCAGTAAGTCTCTAGTCCAATCTTTATGTGGGAAAAAAATACAACTATATACCATATATTACAAATGGTCATCCAGCCTCTAGTTGAAGATGTCCAAAGAAGGAGGAACTGACTCCCTACAGAAGGAGCCTATTGCTCTTTAGTTAGCTTTACTTATTAGTTTTTATTTATTGATTTCTTGTTTCTTTTTTCCCCTGAATAAAATAGTTTATTTATTTGCAGCTTGTCTTTATTGTTCTTTCTGGGACTAAACAGAACAAATCAAATCTCCTTTTATATTATTATATGAAATAACTGAAGTCATTCATAATATTCCCATTAAGTTTTCTCTTGTCTAAAAATTTCTGTTCTTTCATCTGATCTTCACATAGCAAAGCCTCTGGCTTTCACCATTCTATTTTACTCTCTTTTGTATATACTCCAGGTTACCAAAATTCTTCTTAAAACTTGCTGTCCTGAATTGAATAAAATATTCCAATTTTCATCTACTCAATATAGTAGAATTCTTGCCTTGTAATTCCTGAAAGTTCTTGCTTTCCTAATTCAGACAAAGATCACTCTGGCCATTTCAGTATCTATTTCTTATTGGTTTCTCATAATGAATCCTGAAAACATTGAGTCTAATTTTTTTGGACTAAAGTCCCTAAATCTTTTTTTCACATAAAATATTTTCTAACCACTCTTCCTCAAATTTTTTTCTGAGATGATTTTTTTTTCAGTTTAAATATAAAACTTTATAATTATCATACTTAACTTTTATTATTAGATTCAGCCCAGAAATTATCTTTTTTGTTTGTGGGTGTGTTAGAACTCTTTAAAAATCATTGAGGATCATTTTATACACTTAAAAATTATTAAAGACTCCAAAAATCATTATGTAGGTTTGATCTAGAGATATTAAGATATTAAAAACCAAAACTGATATATTATAACCTCCCACAAAGGTTACTGATTGCCAGAGCCATATATTCCAATCTTCCCCATATACACATGAACACAAGCCAATGTTAAGGTGCCAAACAGCCTTCCTTTATTGGTTATCTCAGCTGGAGTTAGCAGGAAACAAGAGTAAGAGTATGTATGTCTCTGTGTCTCTTTTTCTGCATCCCTGAATCTCTCTGCATCTCTTCTCGCTACTTCTCTCTGAATGCTTCTCTTTGCCTATGGCAAAGCTGGCCATTTATATTTATTCTATCTTGTGTCTAGCCCACTCAGTACTGCGTAGGTGGATCCACAGAAGAGAGACACCTGGAGTTAGTGCTGCTCCTAAGAAAAGATTTAGCAAGAGGATACACCCCTTACCTTCTCAAGGAAACACCTGTAAGACACAACCTCTTGCCTCCTGGGTCCACCCTATCAGCTGACATGGCATACATGGCAATTCTCAGAAGGAAAGTCCCTAACATATCCCTCTTTCTGTTTAGCAGGGACCGCTCAAAAACCAGCTTTGATATTAAAAATAGCTTGCTTAATAAAATTACAAGATGTAAAATAACTCACATAATAAAATTACAAAATGTATAAAAATATAAATAATAATAAAATAAAAAAATAATAAAGTAGAAAAAGTAACAATACAAAGATGCAAAAAAGGGGATGAGAAGGGAAGTATGTTCAATCAGGTGTTGGTACAAGAGCTATAGAAGAATTTCCCCCAAGATTTTTGTAAGGGGCCACCTCAAGCAGTCAGACCCAGGTTCATCTGTGGCAAAGGGATGAAGGACTCATCTTCTGGAACTGTTTCAGGCTGACAAGGGGTGTATAGCTGGCCCTACCCAAAGAGGTCCGGACTGAAGAGGGGAGATGAGCGAGTTGTAGGCAGCTGCATCAGCATCCAATACTGCATGTCAAGATCAGGTCTAAGATGATTTCAGGTTGACCAGGTGGTTGGTATTTCATGATTCAGAATCTGGAATAATCAACTTTCCTTGTTTTTCTTTCTGAAATCTAGCAGCCTTCCCTATCAGGACCTACAAGACATAAATAATCCCAACCCTCTCCAAAGTACTAAGGATGGACCTTGCCAATGTTCTTCCTCATCCTTTCAAAGGACTTTTTGTGTGTTTTCTGGTTCTTGAAGCCCTGTTTACATAGGATCTAGTTTTCTATCCTGTAAGACTTTATCCACATCCAACTTCTGGCTCTCTAACTTATATACTACAGCTGTGTCACTGGGCATGATCATGGGCAAACTTATAGCCCGACCCATTATGCATTCCTGACTTCCTGTCTCTCAATGAGGCTGTTGAACCTTCCCTTGCAGGGCCTGGCAATCCTTACTTGGAACCTCTCTCTCAGAGATTACGATTGCCAGCATGCCTAATCCCAGGTTTTCGGCAGTCTTCAGCCACTGCCTCATAAAGCAGTAGTTCTTGTTCAGCAGAGCCCTCAGACACAGGAACTTGTGAGCTCAGGTTTGAAAAACACTGGAGCCAACATTCTCACATCCTTTTATCATCTGCTCAAGGCTTGCGTCCTTATGTAAGGAGAACATAGCTTTCTGGCAACAGGTGTTATCATTCTCTCTAGTTAATTTCCAGATAAGAAGACCAGCTGCTTCTCCTTTACCTACTAACCTCTCAACAGCCACCCGTAGGCTAGTCGCAAAATCAGGGAAAGGTTATACTGCTGGAGCATATGAGAGCCAGTAGCTCCTTAACTTATGGAGATTCAGCCCTGTAAGTGTTAATTTCCTCTTTCAATTCCTTAAATTTCTTCCATTCTAATGGGGCTCACATTCTTTCCTGGGGGCTATCAAATATACCAAATCCTTGCTTCCTAATCTCCTTCATTCTCTGCCTTCTGTAACATACATCTTAATTCTGTCTGTAAATCTATCTATTTGCTGCTTCTTTCCCCATTGCCTCTTCCTGTGACATCACATCTACTTTTGGCTTGCTTTATCAATCTTGAGGTCTCATTTTCCTTCCCATGACTGGACCAGCCGAACTCATGAGGTCCCTAGCCAGTCCCATCCTTGTTCAGGCTCTATTTGTAACCTCCCACCCTTTGCAAATCTCTTTAATGTCAAACTTAATAGAATATTGCTGAATTGTCATATCTTTATTCTCTGTATTCAATCCATTTAATATTGGATTTATAAATCTATCTCATACATCTATATATAGATAAAGAAGGAATATTTTAATGGGTAAATAATGTTTTATTATCATTCTGAAAAGAATTTGTGTTTTTTAAACCTCTTCCAAAGGGCCTCAGAGACCTGCAGTGCTCTTTGAACTATACTTTGAAGACAACTCAGTCCATTAAGATACTTCTGGATTGTGACTGTCATCTAGTAGTATTATGCCACAGTTCTCTTTAACTGTTCTGACTTGGTTTCCCTGAACTAGTTTCCTTTGTCTCAGTTTCCTTAACTGTTTTGTCAATCCCCTAAGCTGTAAAAACCCACTCTGGTCCATTAAGACCGGGAATCATTTGCCCTAAGATTATAAATTGTTAGCAAGATAAACAAGAGAGCAGACCTCCTGACTCTTCCCTGTCCTCAAGAATTTACAATATCCCTCAAGACCTCACTGATATCTTTATCTCTGTGTATTCAGCCATCCTGTCTCTGAGTTTTTAGGATTTATAGTCTCCCCCCATCCTGAAAGAAGTTTTCCCATGCTTCGTACCCCTTCTTTGTTTCTAAAAGGTATTTAAGAAATTGGGTTTCTCCTATTCAGGTCTGGAGGCTGGCTACTGGCTACTGTATGCTGGATGACAGTTTCCTCCAGCCCTGGGACCAACATGGATTCCTTGGTCCCAGTATATCTTTATCTCTGTCTGACTGGATAATTTGAGACAAGAGTCCTGTTCAGTCAATTATACTCTCCAATTAATAAAATATTAAAAAGCTCTCTAATCTCTCTCCTGCCTCAGTTTCTCCAGTATTACAGTAGATTATATAGCTTGGTATAATAATACAAATATGTATATTGTCAAAATATTCCATACAAATTCTTATGTGATATCTTATGTGATAAGCAAAGCATATATTCACTTATATGTCAATATTAATCATAATAACAATTGAGCATAATGCTCTAGAATATCACTTATGAGAGAATACCAATTGCTCAATTACTAACTTCTTTAAAAAGCATTGAACTACATGCCACAGATAAAAATCAAAGAAGTCACTCACTGTCTTTAATCTTACCTTCTTTAGTGCACTTACTAAATGGGAGAAATGGGTTGCTCAGGTTATTTTTTTTTTTTTTCTTTTCAGTTGCATCTGACTCTTTTTGACACCTATTTGGGATTTTTCTATTAAGGATACTGGAATGGTGTGCCATTTTTTTTCTCCAACTCATTTTACAAAAGAGAAAATTGAAGCTAACAAGTTTATATAAGTTGCTTAGGATCACATAGTTAATAAGTGTCTGAGATCACATTTATACTCATGATGATGAGTCTTCCTGATTCAGGTCCAGCACTCTATCCACTGTACCACATAGTGCATGAATGCAGAGTGAGGACAAATAATGCAAACAATTTCCTTATGTGAGGTTGAAAAGTTGAAAGCAAAATGTATATGTTAGATATTATCACTGCATTGATTCTTTTGGCTAACTGGTTTAATTCAAGAGTTCAATTCTAGTGGAGACTGGTAGGTTAGGTGCTATATCTAAAAAAATACATATTATAATAACTAAAAGCACTGATACATTTTATATATATATATATGTGTATATATATATATACATACATATATATATATATACATATACATATATATCCAAGTAGATGGCAAACTTCTGAAATTCAGAGATATAAAGTAGTTGTATCTAAATGGAAGGAAGGTAGTCAGATCTTTTCCTTCTCTGTCTGTCTCTCTCTTTTTCTCTGTATATATAGATATACTTATATATTGATATACATCTGTATAACATCTGATTGAATATGGAAAACCATTAATTTATTTCTAAAATATGTAGTATAATTGATTAGAGAAATCAACTAGAGAAATGTAGAATAAGAATTCCAAGATACAACTTCATACCTCTTAGATGGCTAAGATGACAGCAAAAGATATTAATGATGGAGGGAATATGGGAAACTGGGACACTAATGAACTGTTAGTGGAGTTGTAAACTGATCCAGCCATTCTGGGGAGCAATTTGGAACTATGCTCAAAGGGCTATAAAATTGTGCATACCCTTCAATCCAGCAGTATTTCTACTGGGTTTGTATCTCAAAGAGATCATAAAAGAAGGAAAATGATCAACATGTGCAAAAATGTTTATAGTATTTTTATAGTTCAAGGAACTGGACATTGAGTGCATATCTATCAGTTGGGGAATGACTGAATAAGTTATAGTATATGAATGTCATAGAATATTATTCTTCTATAACAAATGATTAGCAGGATGATTTCAAAAAGTCCTGGAGAGATATATATGAACTGATAATGAGTGAAGTGAGCAGAACCAAGAAAACATTGTACACAGCAACAAGATTAAGTAGTTAGGTTTAGCTTTTATCAGCAGTGAGTTGATTCAAGGCAATCCAATAGACTTATGATAAAGACTAAATATGAATCAAAGTACACTATTTTCACCTTTTGTTATTTATTTGCTTGTTTTTTTTCCCTTCATTGTGTTTGTTCTTTTTTGATCTGATTTATTTTTTGTGCAGCATTACAGATATGGAAATATGTTTAAAAGAATTGCACATATTGAACCTATATCAGATTACTTTCTGTATTGGAAAGAGGGATGGGAGAAGGAGAAAAATTTGGAAAACAAGATTTTGCTAAGATGAATGTCAAAAACTGTTTTCATATGTTTTTGTCAAAGTAAAATACTATTAAAATTTAAAAGTGTAATGTATTAAGAACTTTCTTAAATATAACTCACATTTTGAATAATTGTAAAATTGTAGTAACTATAACCAAAGAATGTATACTTGAAGGTAGGGACAATTTCTTTTTGTATTTGAATGCTTTGTGCCTAGCCCAGTGACCGGCTCTTAGTAAGTACTTAAAAAATGCTTATTTTATTACATATTTCTCTTTATCTTTGGGTGATATGGTTTCATGGCACTTTTTAATATACTTTTAAATTCATTTCTTGACACAGAGAGGAGTAAAATCTTTAGTGTTTTTGTTTGCCCATCATTCTCAAAGAGGACCATGACATCATGGAAGTGATACCATGACAAGCAAGAGAATTGAATTAAAGTGAGGGAGGGCTGTGCAAAATCACTAGCCTCTCTTTCCCCTCCAGAATGAAAATTCAGTAGCACAATATAGATCAGGGTGACTGGAGATAGCCCTGGACATGACATTCCTGCTCTAGCCCAGCAATAAGAAAAATTGGTGCTCTATTTTGATTTACCATTCCAGATGATTTAAAAAGCATTGATACATTGATATGGCATAAGAGGATTTTATAGGAAAATTGTTTTTGATTTTTTAAATTGTAATCACTTCTGTGATTATAGAAGACATTAACATTTATAACTAGGTTTGCTTCTATAACCACAAGAACATTTTTCTATTAAAATGACAGAGGTCTTGTTAAAAATTATAATACTGCTGCAGCTGATACTAATAATTCCTTCAAAAATAAAATCATCATCTATGCTATGTGCCATCGGGGTTAATGGGATATTAAAGTAGGGGCCTGCTATTTAGGGTAATATAAAACAGGTGGTTGGTTGGTTGTTCTTCATTCTCAAAAAAGGATCAAAATGACATTACTCTGTTAGAGTCAGGTTAGTGCATCTGACTGTGGCTGAGCAGTCTAATATGAGCTCAGAATATTCTGCAAATTGGACACAAATAGTCCCTATGAACATTTGGTGTGCATTCTCTAACTGTGCATCTTGCATTTCTTCTGAGCTAATTCAATTCTGCTTTGCTCATAGAGCACAGCACCTTCTCTGATGAGGACACGCCATGCTGGGCAGTTCTGTGCCAGTGTCTCACATATCATACAATCAATTCTAAAGTTCTTAAGTAAAACTTTGAGAGTATGCTTGTACTCATTTTTATGCCTATCTTGTGTTGGCCCTGTGTGTTCTCCATAAAATAATCTTTATGGCAAGCATATATTTGGCATTTGAACAATATTGGCAGCCCAACAGAGTTGTACTCTCTCAGTAACATTTGAATGCTGGTCAGTTTAGCTTGAGAAAGCACCTCAGTGTCTGGCAACTTATTTTTCCAGGTGATCTTTAGAATCTTCCTAAAACAATTCAAATAGAAACAATTAAGTTTTCTGGCATGGTGTTGCTGGATTGTCCAGTTTTCTTAGGCATACTGCAATGAGGTAAGCACCATGGCTCTGTAGACCTTCATTTTGGAAGTCAATCTAATATCTCTTTTACCCAACACTTTCCTTGCCTCCCAAGCACTGAGATAGCGCTCCCAATGTGTATGTCAACCTTAGTATCAATATGTAATCTCTGGAAAGTATACTGTCACTCTAAGTGAACTTATCTACCGTATTCAAAACTTCTCCATTTGCTGTAACCAATAGATTCCATGAATGGATGGTGTGGTACTGACTGATGGAATACCTGTGTTTTCTTGATATTAATTGTTAGGCTAAAATTAGCACAAACAGCAAAGAATCAATTGATAATTTGTTGCATCTCAGCTTCAGAGACTGCATTGAACACAAAACAAAACAAAACAAAATCCCCTCCACTTTAGTTTTGTCTTGTAACCATTTCAAGTTGATAACTGACTTTTCCTTTTCCATGCTTGTCCTCATTAAAGACATTTGACAACATGGCTGGAAACAATGTAATAGAAAGTTGGAGTAAAAATACAACTTTGTTTCACTCCACTGATGACTGGGAAAGCTCACGAACATGGTCCCTTGTGGAAAACTGAGGAAATCCTGAAACTGACATAAAACAGGTAAGTCAATTACTCTTAAGATCATTAAGCTGTAAAGATCTGGCAGAAAACTTGAATTACTACAAATTGAGCTCTGACAATTTATTATGTTGGCTGTCAGTCAATGTGATGAAACTAATCAAGAATTAAAAACAATAGATGGGAGGCATAGGGCTGCAGGCTGGTTCAATTGGATCAGCATGACATAGAAGGAAGAGGGGGAAAATGACTGGAGATAAGGAGATAGGATACACTGGAGCAAATGATAAATATCAGTATGTGGAATGAGATCCAGGAAATTAAAATGTAAAAAATTTAGGGCATATGAGACACTCAGTGTCTTGGGTGGGGTAATTTCCACATCTGTATGTTCAGTGCACTATATCTTTTGGGCAGAGAAGCACTAAGTGACAATAACCCCATGGTCAGGGCAGCTTAACTCTGGCCTATAGGCCTTTATATTTTTGGCTCCTTCAGGTAAAATCCTTATGCCATGAAGCTGTTTCTCTGCTAAGCTGCTCCTCTTCTAGTCTTTGATATTCTGCTGCTAGACAAATCAATTCCTCTTTTACTTTGAAGCTGATGAAGGAATGACAAGGTTTTATGCTATTACAGTAGCAAGCAGATCCTTTTAGTCAAAATGCTGCAAAGCTCATCAAGGTAATCCTTTGGGCAAGATAGACAAACTCAGTCAAATCTTCTCAATCACTTTTTAGTAGCCTCTTGTTATTAAAAAAAAAAAAAAAAAAAAAAAAAAAAAACTAAAACAAAACAGAGTTCATCTTAAACTTCTTCAGGATTGCTCTCTAGATAATACTGACAGGCCCTCTTCATACAACAGAATTCTTCATTATATGATCAACACTAAGCTAATCAAATCTATTCTCTCAGAGAAGTTGATGTGAAACCTTATCTTTTATCCTCTGTAAAGAACAACAGTATATTTCTGAGAGTTTTAATCTATTATCAAGCTGGAGATGATATTGCAGGACAATAGTTTAAACCTACAATAGTCTAATCAGCAGGCTTCTAGTATTTTCTTCATTCAATCTGCCATACAATGCCTCTCGTGCAGATATCAAGTCCTCAGCATGGCAACCTGCCTGTCAGTTAAATTTCCGACTGGCATCTTTCAATTTGTCTCTTTTAGTTGTCTTAACTCCTTTCCTACCGTCTTATTAACTGCTTCTAATGACTCAAATTAGAGACTCCTGGTAGTCAGTCACATATTTATTTCCCTTATGAAGTAAAACTCATGGAATTTAACTTTCTGTTAGTTAAGAAATAAAGTCTTGTTTAACCTTTTTTACAATCTTCAGTTATTTGATTTACAACATTGTGAGTTCTAAACTTCTGAATTATTTTTAAAAGTCACATGCAAAAGAGTTAAAGGACCACAATTTCCTCAGTTTCAGTCATTTCTCTACTTTCAAGTAAATATTAGTAGTTCACTAATTTGAGGGACAATTTATATCTGATCTTCTAAATGGATTGTTTCTTTTTCATATTTTAATGAAGAAATTGTTTATTCATAGGTGGGTTTTATCGATGTTTCATGCACAAAATTTTTTCTTCTCCCACTTCTAGCAACCAGATTGTTCATATATGAACATTACATTATGAACTTCTGATAATGAGTTACTTATCAAGGTAATCCTTTGGGTGAGACAGACAAACCCAGTCAACTCTGCACTCAACACATTTCTGTTTTGTTCAATCACTTCTAAGCAGCTTTTTGTTGTCAAAAACCAGAATTCATCTTAAACCTCTTCAGACCTGATCTCTAGGTAGTACTGACAGGCCCATTTCACTCATGTATTTATTTGTAGAGTATTTGTTTGATATACACATGAAACATGTCTCTATTTTAAATACCACGAAAACAATAATGTCATCAACAATTGGTGCAAATTGAGACATCATTCAAGGAGATAGTTTAAACCTTTCATGATTATGGCATGTCTGAAACTCATTATCATTTATCCTAAAAAAATTAGTTTGAATGATAGCATCTTAGGTTCAAAGCTAAAAAAGCCTTGTAGGCTGTGCATCCATTATCTTCATGCTATAAATGAGGAAACTCAGATTCAAAAAAGTTAAGCCACTAGCCCAATCTGGTAAATGACAAAGGCAGTATTTGAATAAAGATACTTATCCTTCAGGTCCATGGATTTAGTGTGTATAAGAAACTCAGTTTATATGGCTCTACTTCAAAGCATTAAACAACTCCTTCAAATCATAAAATCTTTCTTAAATGATAATATATCATGTGAATTCTCAAAATATAAAATTCTTGATTACAAGAATAAAAAATAGAGACTGAAGGATTTTGGTATGAATCCAGACCAATGGACAAAGAAGATACTTATAAACACCTTATTCTCCCTTAGGCAAGGTGCATGGAATAAAACATAGTCAAGGAGAAAGCTGTCAGTGAATATGTTAACAGATTTTCTGGCTTCCTGAAATCAAAGTTATATAGATAGAAAACATTAAAGACATTAATACTTATGCAATGTTAGTTTTCACATACACTATTGGAATGTAAAATTCACCATGACAGAAAAGGAAAGTAAACTATCATAAATAACAAAACATAGGGTCCATTATTCTAAGGCAGCTATTGAACGATTAACATTAAGACTCCTCAAAAAGGAGGGCAAAGATAGACACATCATAGGATATTTTAACAGGCCAAAAATCTATTGTAATACTTTCAGAGTGAACAGACATCATTTTACTAAATAATACAAGAATTGGTAAAAGAGGATAAGACCATGCCATTATATTTGATGACTTTTTTATGCTTGAGATGTAACTAGAACCTATAAATTAGCTGAAATCCAAGAGTGGAATCAAAAGGCTTTCTGAGGATGACAACCCTATAAAGTCAGCTAATGATATGTTGACAAAATGGTGACCAAATAGAAAAGTCAGTGAGGTTAGTAAAAACAGAAGGAGTTATGAGGGCAATTTAGGATCATGTTATTGCCACCAGAATTTATAGAAGCATTATACCTCAGGAACTCAGACTTAGAGAGTGATCAATGCAAGTTATGAAGCAAATCGCATACATAAGTACAAACTGAAAAGATTTAGTATCTATTGATTACTTCAGAAGACATAACCTGATGTTTAGAATCGCACATGCAAAGCTCTCTGTCTTTCATTAAGTGATAGACAAGTTGCCATAGTACAAATACAAACCTCAGTTAATTCTGGAAAAATCAAATAAAGCACTATCATAGAAAGAACATTTTGTCAGAAAGAAATATCCACAATTACCAATTATGTTATGAATCCATACAAACTTAACATTTTAAATAGATGCAGCTATCTCACATCAAGGTGCTTGGCGGGCGGGGGGCGGGGGAAGCTTTTGAAATATTGGAATCCAGCAGAATAAATCAAAAACATGTGGATAAATTCTTTCCTTATTTTCCTTTCTGCTACAAAAGTTACACTGAGCATGCTTTTAGTGATAACTTTATATGTTAATACATTTATTCAACTATGAACATTTACCTGCACAATCCTAAGATTGTTTCCATTTAAACTTTGCCAAACAAGATGAGAACAATGTGAAGGGTAATGATGAATTGCTCTTTGTGTAATATTTTAAAAAGCATTCTCTTCAACAATATCCCTGTGAGGTAGATGGTACAAGTGATCATATCTCCCTTTGCTGGCAAGAATTCAGAAAAATAGAGTTCAAATGACTTGCCCAGGTCACATGACTTAGTAGAGCATAATTTACTGACAATCCAATCACATTTTTCATTGTGACATATTACCTCTTGGAATTGATTGATTTCTTGTGATTGATTCACTGGGGACAACTGCCAAAGATTCTACATCTTATTTTTTTTTATTTTAACTATTTCAGAATTATGGCATGATTTTTGTTTCTAGAAGTCATTCCTTTCCACGCTATGTTTTGGATTTCCTCAATCGTTTACATCCTTAAAGCCTTACTTCAGCCCTAAAATTCACATATTGGCAATATTCTCTGACTCATTAGCTTCTCTCCCTAGTTGAATGACTCCCTCTGAAACTTTGATTTAAGGAAGATACTCAAAATGACCTGTTTTCATTTTTCTACAGGCTGTATACCAGACTTTCTCTTCCATACTCCTAGCTTGTATTTTTGCCTCCCTGATCCCTTTTCAGTTTCTTTGAATAAAGTACAATCTACCTGAGGCGTTTCCCCCCAATGATTCCAATTGTGTCTGAGTGTGTTTTCCTGGCAAATGTACTAGTTTGGCATTTCCTTCTTCAGCTCATTTTACAAGTGAGGAGTGGAGTGACCTGTCTATTGGCCCAGAGCTAGTGTCTGCAGTCAGATTTGAACTCTGGTCTTCCTGCTTCTAGGCCCACCACTCTATCCATTGAACTATCTAACTACCCTATTTGAATCTAATGACTATCTTTGTTTCTTACTTGTTTTTGTATTTCCAGTGTCTCACACAGGCCCTGGTACATAGTAATCATTTAATATGTGCTGCTGACTGACTAGATAAAATAATTTTCTTGTGTAGAAATGTATCTCTTTGATCTAAGAAACCTAAAAAAAACATCATTCACTGCATATTATTTGATTGTTTGCTTTTGTCCCACATATAGAGCAGAATACTTGATACATAATCAATATGATAACATTTTCCATAGTGGAGAATCCGAAGTACCTTGAGATCAGTGACTATTGTGTATCCTTATCCTCTTCCTTTCATCTTATTCTTCTTTCTCTTTTTCCTTTTAATATAGCAACATGTTCAGGGAACGTGATGGGCATTCAATAGGTGAAATTGTAGGGATAAGAATGATAGAACCATAGTCAGATTAGGCCTCAGCTCAAATTCTACCTATGTTTTTTACTAGGTCTTGGACCTTGGGCAAGTTACAACTTTTGTAAGCTTCAGTTTTCTCACATAAAAATGGAAGGATAATGAAATTTGTAGTGCTTAAATAAGAGTTTTATTGGGAGGATCAAATAAAATCATGCTATCTGAGTTCAGACCTCCTTGAAAGCAAGAATGAATCATTCATGCTTATTAATCTTTGTACTTGGCCTATTTATGGGTATGGAAATTCATTATAAAATATAATCAATTAAAATGTGAAGGGATGTTGGAGCTCATTTAGTTTAATCCCCTCCTTTTCCAGATGAGGAAACTGAGGCCTAATATAATAATTGATTTGACCAGCTTCTCAAAGAAACAGAAACAGGCTTTGAATCTTTATAAACTAAATATAAATTTATCTGCCTTCCACTATACAATACTGCCAGAGGCTATCTAGCCCAACATTTTAATTTTTCAGATGAGGAAACCCAGCCCATGAAATATTAAATGACTTACCTTGGATTGTGTTGGTTAAAGTAGTGGAACCAGGATTTAAGTCCAGGTTCACTGACTCCAAATCCAGGATTCTTTGTATTATGCTATACTTTAAACTGTGTTGATCCTCCAACCAGAAAAGTAGAAAAGAGGATGAGAAGGTATTGAAAAAAGATTATCACTTATTTTCCTGGGACCAGCACTAGTGCCTTCTATTTAAAAATTCCTATAATGATGATTCAAATATACCTTGCAACATTCAAATTGCAAGTTTGTGTTATGGATTGGAAGATCTATCATATTTATCATCTTATATTATCATCCTGACATTTCAATGGCAGCCTAAACTTCCCCAGGGTATGCAAGCAAAGGATCCTTTATAATGTCCTCAGGAATTAGTCATGCCATAGGAAGAGGGCAGATGTCATCAAGCCATTTTTACTGAAAAGACAAGTGATTTTTAAAAGACCTAGATTTTGTCTAAAAGATTTATGTTTCCCAAAGTATTCATACTTATGCCAATATACCCAGTTTCAAAAAAAGGATAAATACCAGTATTAGAAATTCCAGCTGAAACAATGTATCTTTTGCTCTTGTGAAGAAAGAAAAAAATAAGGTTCATAATTAATTTTTTGGGGGAATCTATACATTTATGGAAATGAGAATTACACATTTAGGTAAGGAACAAACCTTATTATAGTGATGGGATTGCCATATGAAACACATTTTACATAGCAACAGAGTATATATTATTTTTTGACATGAGATATAAACTTGTAACCTCACGCATAAACACAGATTTCAGGGTTTGAAAAACTTCACTTTGATCAACTCTATTATTTTTTCAGAAATGTATAAAATAGCTTTGAGGATTTTTTTGGAAGGGGAAAATATAGAGGGGTAATACAACCAAGAAGGGAATGAAATCCTTCTCATGTCAATGAAATGAACACAGTAAATGTCAGATAAAAATGGGAAAAAAATGAATGAATATGTATTTGATTGTGCAGGAAAGGAAATCCTGTACCATTTTCTTCTGACATTTCTTCTCCACTGACAAGCATTTTAAATCAATGGAGGTAATTCTTTCTTGGTCTGTTCCTGAAGATTTATATCTCATTGCTGCAAGTCATTTTTAAAAATCTATAGATGTAAATATATCAATATTTGTGCAAATACATTTTCTAAATCTGCTTCATGGTTTATTTATTAAAAATTGATTTGTAATGCAACCATTTAAAAATTGCTATGTGTTCATTTATTGACTTGCTTTATTCCATCAATTTCATGTAATCAATTATTGTATTAAAGAAATTACTTTAAAAATACTCTACATAAAATATTCAACAGAAGGCATGTGATTAATGTATTTTCAAAGCATGTCAACAATGTCATTTTCAATGACTGCATTTAGAAAATAAAATACAATAAGGTAATCATAATGGATGACATTTGACATAAAATATTTGGCTTATAATAAATAGTAGCAAAATAACCCATATCTTACCCAACATTTTAATGCTGGTCCAATTACTCTAGACAATTCACTGTATTGTGGCACAGTGGTTTCAAATTCAAATAGCAATGGGCACCATTAATCCTTATAAAAAACCCTGTAGTAACATATTGACTTATTTTTAAATGTTATATCCATACTTTATCCAGGATATATATGTATTTTTTTCTTATTTTCTAATTACAATTTAGTCTAGGTTAGAGGCACACAAGAATGTTGTGGGCTGCATGCTACTGACAAAGTACTTTGGACACCTAATTTAGTTGACTCAAATTATAGACAAGAAGATCAGGATTAAAATGAGATCTCTGATTTTAATTAGCTTTGTGACCTCAAACAAGCCACTTAAAGAACTGTTTCAATATCAGACAACTCCCTAAGATAAGAAGTAAAAGATGATTTTTGAGTGGTGTTGGTGGGTTGTGTGTATATATATATATATATATATATATATATTATATAGCTCTGGCAAAGAGGACAGGGTACTGAATTTTAGATCCTACCTCTGACATTTAATAATTGTGGACCCTCTATTTTTCAGTTTCCTCATCTGTAAAATGAAGAAGTTGGTTAAAATAACCTGAAAGATTCTGTTAGCCCCAAATCTATGATGATGGTGATGATATGGTACTTAATGCTTGTGAAGTGCTTAAAAATATCTCATTTAAGATTTATTACTCTGGGAAAGAGGTATTTTCATTGACCTTAGATAAATGAGGAAAGTGAGGTAAGAAGAAGTTAAATAGCATAAACTGTCCAAAATAATGCATCTATTAGGTATCTGAAGTTGTATTTTAACTCAGATCTTCCTTATTTCAAATCTATTGAGTCACTTAGCTGATTCTGAGATGTTATGATCTCATAACAAGGAATTTCCACAGTGATAAAAATCTCAGTTCTTTAATATAATACTTTCTTTACTTTTTAAAATTTTAATTTAATTTATTTCTTTTAAATACACATTTCTTTGTAAATTGTGTTGTGACAGATCAGAACAAAAGGAAAAAATCATGGGAGGAGAAAAAATAAACAGCATAAAGAGGTGATCATAGCATGTGTTGATTTACATTCAATCACCATAGTTCTTTTTCTGGGTGCAAATGGTTATTTCTATTCAAAGTTTATTGGGATTGCCTTAGATCACTGAACCACTGAGAAGAACCAAATCTTTCATAGCTGATCATTGCTGTTACTGTACACAATTTGTTCCTAGTTTTGCTTGTTTTACTCAGCATCAGTTCATGTAAATCTTGCCATGTCTTTCTAAAATCAGTTTGTTCATTATTTTTTTTATAGAACAATAGCATTCCATTGTCTTCATATACCACAACTTATTCAGCCATTCCTCAATTGATGGGCATCTACTCATTTTTCCAGTTCTTTGGTTTTGGTTAGACTGTGAGATTTGCTACCTTTCTTTCTCTGTTTTGGCTCTTGCTGGTTTAGTTATCAGTGCCATATTTGTGTCATAGAAAGAATTTGGCAATACTCCTTCTTTACTTATTTTTCCAAATAGTTTACATAGTATTGGAATTAATTTTTCTTTACATGTTTCTTTACATAGTTGAGAATCCATCTGGTCCTGGAGATGATTTCTTTGGGTGTTCCTTAATGACTTATTCAATTTCCTTTTCTAAAATATTTAATACTTAAATATTTAAGTATTTTATTTCCTCTTCTGTTAACCTGGGCAATTTATATCCTTGTAAATATTCATACATTTTAGTTAGATTGTCAGACTTGCTGTCATAGAGTTGGGCAAAATAGCTCCTAATTATTGCTTTAATTTCTTTTTCACTAGTGGTATGTTTATTCTTTTCATTTTTGATGCTGGTAATTTGATTTTTTCTTTCCTTTTTCTAATCAAATTAATCAAAGGTTTATCTATTTTGTTGTTTTTATTCATAAAACTAATTTTTAGTTTTATTAATTCTATAGATTTCTTAGGCTCAATTTTATTAATCTCTCTCTTTGAATTTCAGAATTTCTAATTTGGTATTTAATTGGATTTTTAACCTGGTCTTCTTCTAACTTTTTAAATTGCATGCCCAATTCATTGCTCCCTTTTCTCTATTTTATTCATGTAACTATTTAGAGAGATGAAATTTCATCTAAGAACTGTGTTGGGTGCTTCCCATTGCTTTTAATATGTTATCTCATTATTGTTATTCATTTAGATGAGATTATGGATTGTTTCTGTGGTTTGCTATTTGATCCATTCATTCTTTAGAATTAGATTATTTAATTTCCAATTGGTTTTTAGTCTATCTTTCAGCAGTCTTTTATTAAATATAATTTTTATTGTGGTAGTCTGAAGAGGAAGCATTTACTATTTTGGCCTTTCTGCATTTGATTTTGAAATTTTTATGCCTTAATTCATGGTCACTTTCTGTGTAGATGTCATTTATTGCCCAGAAAAAGGTATATTCCTTTCTGTTTTTGTTCACTTTTCAGCAGAGAGCTATTATATCTAGGTATTCTAGGATTATATTAACCTCCCTAGATTCTTTCTTGTTTACTTTTTGGTTAGATTTGCTTGATTCTTAGAAAGGAAGGTTGAGGTCCCCCACTAGTATAGTTTTGACATCTATTTCTTCCTGTAACTGGCTTAATATTTTCTCTAAGAATTTGTATGCTCTACCACTTGGTGCATGTACATTTAATATAGAAACTACTTCATTGTTTATAATACCCTTTAACAAGATTTACTTTCCTTCCTTATCTCTTTTAATTAGATCTGTTTTTACTTTTGTTTTTTGCTTCAGCTGAAGCATAATAAATTCTGCTACAGCTGTTTACCTTTACTCTGTATATATATCTCTGTTTCAAATGTGTCTCTTGTAAACAATATATTGTAGGATTTTGTTTTTCTAATCCACTGTTCTATTTGTTTTCCATTTTATGAGTGTTCATACCATTCACATTCACAGTTATGATTACCATTTCTGCATTTCCCTCCATCCTATTTTCTGTATATACTTTTGTTCTCTTTTTTCACCCTGTCCCTCCTTAATAGTGTTTTGTTTTCAACCCACCCTACCTCCCACAGACCCCATCTTCTATCATTCTTCACCCTTCTCTTACCCCTTTCTTCTACTATTTCTGCTCTCCATTTTATTTAGCCCCTCACTTTTCTTTTCCCTTTCTTCTCCTACTTCTTTTTAGGGTCAGATAAATTTCTAAATTCAAAATGGTTTAGTTATTCCCCTTTTAAGCCAAAACAGATGAGGTTAAGTTTCAGACAATACTCATCACCCTTTTTCCTTTACCTCTATTGTAATAGGTCTTTTGTGCCTCTTAATGTGATCTAATTTGTTTCATTTTATCTCTTCTTTCCTTTTCTCTCAGTACAGTTTTTTTTCCCTACTCCTTAATGTTATTTTTTTCTTTGATATCATCATATTAGAATCTTTCTCAGCCACACCCTCCTCTTACTGCCCCAGTAACAAATACAGATACAAATATCATTTTCCCATCTAGGGATATGTACAGGTTAAACTTTAAATAATATGTTTTTCCCCTGTTTACCTTCCTATGCTTCTCTTGAGTCATATATTTAAAGACCAAAACTTCTGCTTAGTTCTGTTTTTTCATTAGAAGATATTGGAAGTCTCTTACTTCATTGAAAATCTCTCTCTTCCCCTGAAAGGTAATGGTCAGTCTTTCTGGGGAGCTAATTCTTGCTTGCAACACCAGGTTCTTTGCCTTTTAGAATATGGTATTCTATGTTCTACAATTCTTTATTGTAGATGCTGTCAGATTCTGGGTAATCCTGACTGTTGCTCCTTGATACTTGAATTGCTTTTGTCTGACAGCTTGTAGTAATTTTTCCTTGATATTATAGTTCTGGAGTTTTGCAACAATGTTCCTTGGGATCTCTTTCTGGAGGTGATTGATGGATTGTTTCAATCACTATTTCCTCCTCTGTTTCTAATATATGGGGGCAGTTTTGCTTGATGATCTCTGGAACAATGCTATCCAGGCTCTTTTTTTTTGGGTGGGGGGTGGCGAGGAGTCATGGTCATCAGGTAGACCAACAATTTTTGAATTATTTCTTTCAGATCTATCTATTTTCCAGGTTGTTTGTTTTTCCAATAAGGTATTTTACATTTTCTTCCATTTTTTCATTCTTTTTAGTTTGTTTGGCTGATTCTCTCATAGAGTCATTAGCTTCCATTTGCCCCATTCTAGTTTTTAATGTGTGATTTTTCTCCAATTAGTTTTTGTATCTCTTTTTTCATTTGATTAATTCTGCTTTTCAAGATGGTATTTTCTTCAATGGATTTTTTTGTATTCAGCCTATTGTATTTTTAAGGAATTGATTTCTTCAGTGGATTTTTTTTTTTTTTTTTTTTTTTTGCATTTGGCCAATTTTTTTAAGGAAATGAAATTGTGGTAGTTAGTAACCAAGATATTTTCCAAGATTTCTGTGGTGCTGGAGAATAAAAAAAATCTACAACAATAATGTATGGGTGCTATTATCAGAATCTGATAATTTTGGGCAAAATTCAGCTGCTTCTGTTAGAAAGAATTCACCATTACTGTTTTTGATCCTTGTTACTAAATCCGGAAACTTCACAGTCTGCTTTATTAAGGAAACAATAATCCAGTCATCCTCAATGTTATCTTCAAACTTAATTACACCAATAATATGAGCACAAATGATATCTTTACAAGGTTTGTGTCTGAGATTAACAGTCTGGTTTTTACCTGATAAAGAAAACTAATAGAGGTACATACTTATTGCAATATGCTTCCTTTCCCCTTCTCTTCCTTCCCCTCCCCCCCCGTTAACATTATTTCATTTTTTTCCAATTACATGTAAAGATAGTTTTCAACATTTACTTTGATAAGATTTTCATTTTCATTTTTTTCTTCCTACCCTTCCCTCTCCTCAAAACAAAAACCAATCTATCTGATATAGGTTTACATGTACAATTATATTAAACATATTTCTGTATTAATCATATTGTGAAAGACAAATCGGAACAAAAGGGAAATACAACGAGAAAGAAAAAAAACAAAGAAACAAAAAATCCCATGAAAATAGTTGCTACAAAGTTCTGGAAGACCCTTTTGATCTTTTTTTTTTTTTTGTGGTGGGGGGGATTTTATGGTTCTTCTGTTTTTAAAACATATTTTATTCCACTTCATTTTCCACTATTTCCAGCTTCATGTTTTCCTGTATTTTTGTTCTTGGAAAACCATCTCAGGCAGTCTTACATAGATGAGGTATCCAGGAACTGCTTGGGAGGTTCTAGAAGGAAATGACAGTAGTTATAACCCCGCCTCCCCCCCCACCCCCCACTCCTCTCTAATGCCTGCTGTCACTTCTGATGCTAGCAGGATAAGTGGCAAGAGAATTAACCTTCACTTTATAGAAATAGCAATGTTTCCTGTTTGTGACTTTTATGTACATTAATGTCCAGTTCAACATCCAACTAAAAGACTTCCCCCTCCTCCCACCCAATAACTAGATGGGAAACAGTCATAGAATACATGTCTATCCTCTGACTTAGGGTTAAGAACTCTTTTCATGAAAATCATCACCAATTTCTATAAACTGGCTCAGAAATTTTCATATGTTTCTGCAGCAAGCACAAGCAATTGCACATGTTTCTAGGAATTTGTCTTCTCAATGCCCCCTCTCAACTGGTCAGGTTTTCTGATATGCATAGATCTGCCCAATATAGGGCAGTTAATAGTTATTGTGTTTTTTATGCCTTATGTTTTTCCATGCCTTTTTTGTGAACACCAAAGTAACTTTTATTCTAGACCTCATTCTTATCCACAAGAGAGTAAAAAGTTTATTAAATGGAAATGATAGGAATAAGTACTTACATTCATTCCATTCACCATTCACCAAAGGTTAGGTATGGTCTTACTGATTTCAAACAAATTTTGTTTGAGGGATTCTTAAAAGAATTGGAGAAAGGATAAGTAATGCCCATTGACTGAATATTTTGTAGGGAAAGTTGGTACAAGAGGATTGGAAAACATGCAAATCAATGTGTTCAAGTGAAAATCTGAAATATAGCCATCTGCTTTGAAATTTACTATCTGTATAACTGGTAACTTTGGACAACTCTGATGGAGAGATCTTTCTTTATCCAGGGAGAGGACTATGAAGACTGAATCTACATCACAAAAAAGTATTTTCATCTTTTCTGTTGTTGTTATTGTTTGCTTGCTTGTTTTTTCTCTTTAATTTTTTTTTTCTTTTTGATTTGATTTTTCTTGTGCAGCATGATAAATGTAAAAAATATGTTTTGAAGAATTGTATATGTTTAATATATATTGGATTGCTTGCTGTCTAAGGGGAGGGAGGAATCTGGGCAGGAAAGGAGAAAATTTAGGAATACAGGATTTTTGCAGTGGTAAATGTTGATAATTATCTTTGCATGTACTTTAAAAAATAACGGACTATTTTTTTTAAAAATTCAAAAAAGAAGCAAAAAAAGAAAAGGAGACAGAAAAACGCCTACAGCTATTTATGTAGATAAATCATGACAAAATCTTATTTTAAAAATATTTATATAAAAGTTAGAAAGAAAAGCAAATAATTAAGGATGGATAAAAAGTTGAATTATTTCTTTTTATAACAGTATCAGTAATCACTAGTCAAAATTAATTTACATTGTCAGTCAATAGTAAATGCAGCAAAGGGTTTCTTTGTGTGTGTGTGTGTGTGTGTGTGTGTGTGTGTGTAAGACAATGGCAGCTACTGGAAATAGGATAGATAAATGATGATAATCATAGTGATGAACTTCTCAATTGTAATTTTTTTCATCAATGGATGTTTTTAAAGTCTCAATGGCCACTTATCAGCAATATTAAGTAGAGAAAATTCTTGTTCAGGGATGAGTTTCACTACATGGCTTCTGATTTCCTTTCCAAATCATAGATTCTGTATTTCCATGTTAAGTAACAAAGAACCACTAAAGCTTTTAAAAAGAGAACCAACTTGATGAGAGATGTGAATCAGAAATATATTTCTTACAATTTACATGGGATAGTTTATAGAGAACACATGAAAATAAGTAAAAAGAAAAAGCATATATATCTTTAATATTTGCTGTAATAAACATTAAATCTAAGTCATTAAAATCCCTCAATGTACTAGTAGATATCTCTTCTTCATTTTTATTTTGGAAATAAACTCTCAATCATTAAATAACTTCATATAATGACTGACATATCGTCTTCATATTTCTTCTTAAAATAAACATTAGATTAAATCTCTGAAGATTAAATCTCTCAGAGAATACTTTCTTTCTATTAACCTATTATAGCAAATACCTCTTCAATTTCTCTTAAGTTCTTCATAGATTGTCATCACAATGATTCTTTATAACATTATGATTAAGACAGTTTGGACAAGGAAAAAAAAAATTCTCCTTACCTTCCTTCCTCCCATCCCTCCTTCCTCCCATCCCTCCTTCCTCCCATCCCTCCTTCCTCCCATCCCTCCTTCCTCCCATCCCTCCTTCCTCCCATCCCTCCTTCCTCCCATCCCTCCTTCCTCCCATCCCTTCTTCCTTCCTTCTTTCCTTTTTCTCTTTTTTTCTTTCTCTCTCTCTGTGTCTCTCTAGATTCCATAAGAAACAGTTACAAGTTATACAAACTCACTCTCCCTGATTTCAGAAAGAGAAGAATGTCAAAAACATTTCTCAACTGCCTCTTCAAAATCATCACCACAATCTGCTCTTCTCAGTATTTCTATTTGGCTTTTATGATATTAAAAAAAAAGTCACTACTTAGAAACTTTTAGAAAAAGAGACCACATAAGTATGTGCATTCTTCATGGAACTAATTACACTATAGTAGGAACTCAAGAACTATGTGGTGAATGTGAAGTTATGTTGTATGTTCAATCTTTTTTTTTTTTTTTGTTACATAAAAATGAAATAAATTAGAGAAAGTGAGCATTATATTTTCAGAGTTATAAGTGGATTGATGATATTTATGATTCAGTGATTTCACTGTCTCTACTGGATACAATAGACTGATTCTGATTATATTATCATGGAGTAAAAGTAAATGTGCCCTACTAGAAACAAAATATTCTTTCTTTATTTTTATTATTATAGATTTTTATTTAAAAGATATATGCAGAGGTAATTTTTCAGCATCAACAGTTGCAAATCTTTTTGTTCCAACTTTTTCCCTCCTTCCCCCCACCCTTTCCCCCAGATGGCAGGTTGAACCAATACAGGTTAAATATGTTAAAGTATAAGTTAAATACTATATATATTTATATATATATAGACACACACACATGTCCAAACAGTTATTTTGCTGTATAAAAAGAGTCGGACTTTGAAATAGTGTACAATTAGCCTGTGAAGGAAATAAAAAATGCAGGCAGACAAAAATAAAGGGATTGGGAATTCTATGTAGTAGTTTATAGTCATCTCCTAGAGTTCTTTCCCTGGGTGTAGCTGGTTCAGTTCATTACGGCTCTATTGGAACTGATTTGGTTCATCTCATTGTTGAAGTGGGTCATGTCCATCAGAACTGATCATCATATAGTATTATTGAAGTATATAATGATCTTCTGGTCCTGCTCATTTCACTCAGCACCAGTTTATGTAAGTCTCTCTAGGCCTTTCTGAAATCATCCTGCTGGTTGTTTCTTATGAAACAATAATATTCCACAACATGCATATACCACAATTTATTCAGCCATTCTCCAATTGATGGGCATCCACTCAGTTTCCAGTTTCTGGCCACTACAAAAAGGACTGCCATAAACATTCTTGCACATACAAGTCCTTTTCCCTTGAAAGAAGATATTCTTGCTATTTGTGTAGAAAAAAGTAATTTTCAATAAGTCATAGTCTCTCATTGTCAGTAATTTATTGAACTATGTAATTTTCAATTTGACTAAAAAACAAAGTTATTTCCCAGCATAGATAAACCATCTTTACTTTCCTTCAAAGAATTTCAAGACTAGACAAGCACTTTATGATTAAAAAGAAACTAAATCTTTGTAACATATTCCTGCCATTTCTTTAATATCTGAAATGTCCTGTTCCCTCAAAACTTTCTCTGACCCACGGCATAAAAACTAATAGTAAGAAGAAAAAATTAGTGTTGAGAAAGCATTTTGGATAATAGCATGAAAATGAGCACAAGTTTCTCATTTTATTTATAGGCTGATTGAAACTCATAGAAAGAAATCAATGTTCTGCTTCCTAACTAAATAGTAGCTACTAATAAAAATGATGATAAAAGAAAAAAAGTACAATGAAAAACCTGTATTTGATTTGTGTACTTTCCAATATATAGCCCAATTCACTATAGCCTAGAAAAGATACAAAGGCCACAAATAATGTTGTTGGAGAAAATCATTTGATTAACAGTCAAAAAAAATGAGTATAAAAATAAGTGTAAAGCAAGGACATGTTCACATGCCAATTACTGTTTTCTAATCCTGGATATCATTAGTGGGAAGAAAAGATGAAAATCCTATTCTTAGATCTAATAATACCTTAGCAACTTGTTTTTCTGTTATCACTGTGAAAAGTACCTTTCTTCTAATAGCTGAATTCTGCATTGTATTCCTAGTTCTCTTGATTTAAAAGGAATAAATACATCTGATATTTATTTTATGTTTGTTTTTGTTCCTCCTGTTTTATTTATGTTACTTTTTCATGTTGTTCTTTGAGATACATTTCTTACCCTAAATTTTAGTATCATACATCCAAAGCCATAAGAGACCCCATATAGATATATATAATTAAAGCAGCTTATTTCACAGACGAGGAAACTAAGGTCCAGGAAATCTGAGACTTGTTTGAATTCATATGGTATTACCGTATTTTCAGAGTCCATGTTCTTTTCAATTAAGCAAGTTTTGTCCTTTGATTTCTCCTTAAATTAAATAATTCCAGGTTGATCACATCTAACAGATAATTTACATTGCATTTTTAATTTTAATTCTTTCTCATTTTGCACAGTTAAAATTTAAGATTTTATTTGACATGGCATACAACTTCATTTTGGGGGGGACTTATACTTGAGAAAATGACAATATGTCTTAATGTTAGTATTACAGAACATCAGAATGAAATCCAAAGTCTAAATTACAAGAAGGAGGGGAAAAAAGATGAAATATCTGATTTTGAGTCCTTACTCTGCTATTTATCACCTAGTTAATATGAAGGAAATTACTTATTTGTTTCTCATTAATATTTTGTGTAAAATGAAGGGATTGGACTATCAAGCAAAGTACAGAATATTAAAGTTAGAAAGGACATCAGATACCATGTGTTTTATATAATAAGTGAAGAATTCTGTCTACAAGGAATCCAACAAGGCATCATCCAGTTTTTGATGTCCTTCATTGGTTCAGTACTACCTATTTGTCCTTTGGTGAGAAATCCTAAGGGTCTTCCTCTCCTAGATTTATTCAGTTAAATTTTTTTTTTTTTTGACTAGGTGAAAGAGGAGATCCTTTGCCTTAATTGCTACCTTGTCTTAATCACTGAATGGAGGGTTCAGTCAAACTGAGTCCTGCTGAAGACAGCTTAAAAAGGCTGAGGTTTCCCACTGTATCTAGTAACATCTCCAGTTATCCTGATCTAGATCTAGCCGCTGGAGCCAGATGACTCTGGAAGGGAAAATGAGGCAGATGATCTTGCATAGTTCTTCTTTATGATTTAAATCCAATTCACTTGCATCTTATAGTATCACCTCCCTGACATCATGATCCTCTTCTAGAATGAAGGACAAACCAGAACAACCAACTCCTAAAAAAAAAGATTGTATTTTAGATAGCTATAATTTTTAGAACACTTCTTATGTTAAAGTGAAATATGCCATAATTTTCACCCTGTGTATATATGAACTCTTGGGACCCAGTTGAAAAATTCATATCTGACTGCAACTTGACAGCTATTCAAATATATGTTCCCTCTAACTCTTTCAGCATCTAGTAAAATCTTGGCTTATTGACTTGACTACTTATTGATGAGTTTAATTGATTTCCCACTCTAAACATTTGTAATTCTTTTACTATATTCCCTACTATATACTCATCTTTTTCCATCTAGTTAACAGCTTGACAGAGATAGACCTGGAGGGATTTTTTAAGAGACAGAGATAGAGGCTTAGATGAATTCACAGAAATAGGAAAGTGCTAGACAAGACTAAGGAACCAACACTATTACATTTTGATCTGAATATTGGTTTCTAAGCTATAGTGTAACTTCAAAGTGTGAGAAACTTACAAAGGGGATATGGAAAGCAGTTGGTAAATAAATATATTATTTTATTGAATCATTATGATAATCACTAGCATTTATACTTTACAAAATTTAAACTTTACAAAATACAAGTTAGCTTATTTGAAATTGAGCAATAACTGAACCAAAATTAGTCTATTTTTCATATGCATTCACATGGTGAAAAATTATTTATTCCATATTTGATGATAATTATGATAACAATAAGCAGCATTTATAGACTAACAACTATGTGCCAGGAACAATGCTAAACACTTTACAAATATTTACTGAAATCCAAAGTATCCAGGGGAAAAAAAGTTTTGGAATCTCTTATTCCCAAAGGAGTCTGGAATTCTGAGTGGAAATAGAGTAAAGTGGTATATTTACCAATTTAGATAGAAATATTTAAATATTCCTCTTAGAATAGATATTTAAATATTCAATTGGTTAATTAAAAAAAAAACAATAACAACAGTATTAAACACTTACTGTTTACCAGGATCTATGCTAAGCTATGGGGTTGCAATGAAAAATAAAAATGGTCTGCCTTCGAAGGGCTCATTTTTTTAAATGGGAGAGATTACTTGTAAATAAATAGGTACATATAAGACATGTACAGATTAAATGGTAGAATAATCTCAGGGAAGAAAACATTAATAGTTGGGGAAGCGTGGACTAGAAGAGGCCTTTTGCAGAAAGTGAATTTTGAACTAAACCTTTAAGGAATTAATTGAAGCTAAGAGGTTGAGGTGACAAGGCAGAGTATTCCAGCCATAAGAAATAGTTAAATAGCTGAGAGACAGGAGTGGAGTGTCCTGTGAGAACAAGGAGTAGGTCAATGTAGTTAGAGTATAGAGTCTGTGAGGAGGAGTAATTGTAAAAAGAATTGAAATGTAGGAAGCAGCCAAGTTGTAAAACGTTTTAAATATAAAAGGATTTTTACTATTGATCAGAGAAATGCAAATTAAGATAACTCTGAGGTACCAAGACACTCCTCTCAGATTATCTAAGATGAGAGGAAAAGAAAATGAAAAATGTTGGACTGGATAGGTGAAAACTGGGACACTAATACATTGTTGGTGGAGTTATGAACTAATCCAACTATTATGTAGAGTAATTTGAAACTGTACTCAAAGGGCTATCAAATTGTGAAAACTTTTAATCCAGCAGTGGCTCTACTGGTTCTGTATCCCAAAGAGATCATAAAAAAGGGAAAAGGATCCACATGTGCAAAAATATTTGTGGCAGCCCTTTTTATATTGGCAAGAAACTGGAAATTGAGTGGATGCCTATCAGTTGGGGAATGGCTGAATAAGTTATGGTAGATGAATGTTATGGAATATTATTGTTCTATAAGAAACAATCAGCAGGATGATTTCAGAGAGGGCTGGTGAGATTTACATGAACTGATGCTAAGTGAAATTAGAAGAATTAGGAGATCATTGTACACTGCAATAGCAATATTATATGATGATCAGTTCTGATGGATGTGGCTCTTTTTAATAATATGGTGATTCAGGCCAATTCCAAAATACTTGTGATGGACAAAACCATCCAGAAAGAGAATTTCTTGTGGGGACTAAATATGGATCACAACATAGAATATTCGTGTTTTTTGTTGTTGTTTGCTTGCTTTTTGTTTTCTTTCTCATAGTTTTCTCTTTTTGATCTCATTTTTCTTATGCAACCTTATAATTGTGGACATCTGTCTAGAAGAATTGCACATGTTTAACATATATTGGATTATTTGCTACCAAGGGAAGGGGAAAGGAGGGAGAAAAATTTGGAACACAAGGTTTTGCAAAAGTGAATGTTGAAAACTAATTACATATATTTTGAAAATAAAAAAGATATTTAAAATTTAATAAGATAATTAAAATAAAAAATACACATATAAATAGTAGAGGATTTCTTATTTCAACTAGGAATAGTGAACTGCTGGATTTTAATGTTGATATAATCAACCCTGAACTTTAGGAAAATAGTTTGTCATCTAAACATCGAATAATTTGGAGTGAGGGAATACTTGAGATGAGGGATAATTAAAGGGCTATTTCAGTAATTCAGATAAAAGGTGATGATGGCCTGAACTACTTTGGTGGCTCTGTGAGTGATGAGAAAGAGAAGTGTACAAGATCTATCATGAATGTAGAAAGGGCCAGATTTGATAACAGATTGGAAATATTGTGTGAATGAAAGTAAGAAGACAAAAATGACACTGAGTTTGCAAACCTGAGTTACTGTCAGATTGGTAAGGCCCTGGACATTATCAGGGGAATTCAGAAGAGGAGACATTAACCTTTCATTCTGTACTTTAATCAGGAATTTTGTCTGGGCTAAGGTATATTATTCTAGCACCTGTTTTTGAAATCAAATTCACTTACTGAGATTCACAATGCTGTCAGGGTAGTGCCAAGAATGAATTTACCAATATACAGTTGAGTCAGAGGAGGTAGAAATGTCCTTCAATCCCCTTAATATTACATATTATTGATATGTCTCTTAATTATTCACAAATATAATTTCACATTTTTCTTTTATTTTCTCTCTTGCCACAAAAGCTAACATTTAAGCTTTAATATTTTAAAATTACACTAAAACTTTTGGAATTTCCTATTTTGTAATTTAATAATATAACACCCCTTTCTACTGTAAGCTCCCTAGTCAAAGTGGCAACTATATTGCAATTTAATTAAATTTTCACCTCATAGAACTTCTTACAGTTTTACCATGCTTTTCATAAAATCCAAACAAGTTTGCAAATGAAAGAATCTTAAAGAAGGTTTATAATTCAGGTCTACTTGGTAGTAAAATACTTTTTCTGATAGATGATTTTGTTTTCCTAAGGTTACAGACATTGACAACACTTTTATTCTGGACTAAGGCACAGATAAGAGAAGTTTAATATTTCTAATAAGGAAATAATTCCTACAAGATGACTTCAAAATGTAAATAAAAAGAATACTAAGAAGAAAGTGAACTCAAAGTAATTATAACAAATTATTATAATAAATGTTTGTTCTGGATGATAAAGAAATTGTTAAACTTATACCATTGTTTTTTATTGTGAGGCAAAGGAATATAGGACTTAATGTTAGATATCCAACAGCATTGCTGTGTCAGTTGCTTTTCAATTTAATGAGCAATTATTAAAAATATACTATATATGTGACATTGTTTTAGGCTTCATTTGTAAGACCTTGTAAAGGAGGCAATGAACTGGGGGAACATGACTGTGATATAAAATTAACTGGCATAAATAAATCATCTAATTTTTAATGTAAAAAGGTTAACAATTTAAAAAAAAAAATCTCCAAATTTCTTATAGAACCTAAATAACAACTCAAATTGTTGTTTTCTCCCACTTGTTATTGTTGTGATATGTGGAATGTAATGAAGTACATTAAAATTAATTTCTCTTGTAAAATGAGCTTTCTATGATTTACACACTTAGGGCTTAAAAGAAAATGAGTTTTGCTACAGTTGAGCTGAATCTAGAAGCAATCCCCATACTATTCTCGGCAGGCTGTTGATGAGGGTTTTCATTGGAACTGGCATTCACATAGGGAACCCAGCTGTTGGTGATAGGTAGATCATTTTAAAGTAGTTTTGAAATCTAAGGGATAATTGAAAGTTCCTGTAATTCAGGCCAAGATAATTTTCTGACTACTTTATCCAAGAAAATTATATATCTCTCTGATCCAGAATTATCAAATGTGATTCAATTTTTATTTGTGATGTATTTTGTCTTCAAGATATTAAGAGAATGGATGGACATTATGAATTTGTTTATTGAAATTATTATTCAATATATAGAAAAATGAAAAAGGAAGATTCTGATGTTTTAGTAGATTTTCCATTTACAGAGTTAATGGAATCTCATTTCCATTTTTTGAGCACTGTTGCATTTTAAACATTAGTGTTTCTGGGAAAATCCCTTTCTTTACAAAAATTTAAAGAAGATAGTGGGTTTTCTTTATTAGATCAACAACTGAGTATACTCTTTGACAAATTTTCCAAGTAATCATTCCTTCCTTCTCTTGCTTAAAGAATTAGTTCCATGAATGAGAAATTTGTTACTCCTGAAGCAGCCTATTCCATGTTGGGATAGACCTGATTGTTAGACAATCAAGAAGGCATGCAGACAGGTAAATAGGCAGACTGTTAGGCAAGCATCCAGACCGATTTTAGATACCATGCCAAGCAGTTTTAGGAAAATGTTTCTTGTGTTAAATCTAAATTTCACTCTTTGTAACTTCCATCAATTGCTCCCAAATCTGTCCTTGAAAAACCATCCTAATAATGGCAATCCTTTTTCCATGTGACAGTCCTTTAAGTACCTGAAAACACATCATCTATCCCCTAAGTTTTCTCTATGCCAAAGATTTTTAGTTCTTTTAACTGTTCTTCATAAGGCATGATAATGAAGTTTTCCCACCATCATTGCTACCCTCTTCTGTAGAGCCTCTAGCTTGTTTATATCTTTCCTAAAACCATGGCACTGAGAACTGAGCACATTATTTTATGTGTTGTATGACTGACAAGGAAAGAGTACAATGAGGTTATAGTTCTTATCCTGTCTTCCTTTCTACCATTTCATGATTAGCTCAACTCTATAGTAATATATTCTATTGTATTGGATTTAATTAGACATGGAATGAGATTTCCCTCATATCTCCACTCTTCAATTTACTAGCTGTGTGGTTTTGAATGTCATATAACATTTTTACATCTTAGTTTCCTCCCTTGAAAAATGAGAAAAATAATAAGCTACCTACATTTTAAATGACTTTACCATTACAAAGTGTTTACAATAACCTGAAATCAATAATGGAAATACCACCAGGCCCATTTTTAGATGAGGAAGTCGAGGTTTGGAAAGATTGAATACTTTTCTCCTAATCACATAACAATATCAGAGTCAAAACCTCTGACTAGATTATTTTAAAGCATTATATAGATACTTAAGTAATAAATATTCAACTATTAATAGATTAAACTTGTAATAGGAAGCCTGCTGTTTTGCTACATTTAACAATTTTGTAGGCTTCCCCTAAATAATTTAAGTGAGTAGAAATATCAATTCTACCTCTTATTTTTTTGAAAGGGCTTGAATTTTCTAGTCTATAAATGGATCTGTCAAAGAAGATAAGGGAAAGCACATACTCTGACCTCATCCCAATCCTACAATAATGTGAAGATTTCATTAAGTTCCCATGCTGCCATCCAATGTACTCCTGGTGAGCTCACATAGGATCTTCGCAGTGCTCTGCAGCACAGAGACAGAATTTCTGGTGTCAGCAATGACAGAATGCCAGTCCAGCTGGGAAACCCTGTGGGTAATTTCATTTTCATTTGCCGGTGAAGCAGAAAAACCAAGATGTTGTATGTCAGGGTCCAATGAGGAATATTTCTTGGCAGCTTGAGTTTTAGCCACTGGTGAAGGGAGACTGTCTGAAGCCAGGCTGTCAAGGTACAGACTAACATGGGTTCTACTACTCAAAGAGAAATCCTCATTTGCTTATTCTCAGAAATGGAAAAGAATTTTA
Source organism: Sarcophilus harrisii (assembly GCF_902635505.1). Classification (NCBI taxonomy): domain Eukaryota; kingdom Metazoa; phylum Chordata; class Mammalia; order Dasyuromorphia; family Dasyuridae; genus Sarcophilus; species Sarcophilus harrisii. Next base: position 372,204,724 of record NC_045428.1, read on the forward strand.
AACTTGAACCAAAAACCGAGGGAATTGCAGTTCCTATGAAACTTGATGCGGTGATGGATAATCAAGGAATCATTTGATGGCCTGATAGATGGTCACAGAATCAAAAAAGTGGAATGCTGAGTTAATGGCATTTTGTATGAACATTTGTATATTATTAGGACTTTATAGTAAGGAAAAAAGGAATCAGAAAAATCAAAAGACAAAAAACTGACAGAGAAGTAAAATAGAGATTTTCATTTGAAAAGAAACATCTCATGGTTACATGGCTAATCCAAGATTAGAATCTCCAAGATCAATCTCCTTTTAGTTTCCTGGGAATAATGTGAATCTTTCAACTCTGAATGTTTTCTATGACTGTTCTCCATGCCTGAAATGCTCTCCTTCCTCAACTCCTTCTGCTGACTTCACTTACTCCTTTAAATCTCAAGTGAAATCTCATCTTTTATAGGAAGTCTTTCCCATCTCCACTTCCCTTAACTCTAGTGCCCTCCCTTTATGAATTACTTTCTATTTACAGCTTTCTTCCTACATATTTTTTAACATCTTGTCTTTCCCATTAGATTGTAAGATTCTCCAGTACATAGCACAGTGCCTGAAACATAATAAATATTTATTTATTGATTGAAAGGCTAGTAAGCATGGGTAAGAACTGTTACAATGTACAACTACATCTACATATACACAACACAATATACATATAAGTGTACATACATATACATGTGTATTTTATGTACACAATTATGTATACATATATGTGCACTCATGAATGCATACATCTGCATAGATAGCACTGTGAAAACTATAAATACATACATACATACATACATGTGTTTATATATAAGAGCATGTATACAGGCCATAAAATTCAGGTAATGGGTTTTATGCTAGTGCCTCCCATGTCTCTCAATTGATTCCAAAGTTCTTCAGAGAGACCTTGAGAATGTCCTTATATTATGATCTCTGATAATCACATGAGCACTTCCCTTGTGTGAGTTCTTGATAAAACTGTCTTTTAGGCAACTATACAAATGACATTCAAAGAACGTGGGCAGAGCATTGGAAATGCCCTCATATTATAATCTCTATAATTCAGATATATTTCATGAAGAAAGTACCTCGTATTGCCCCCAAATGGTTCCTTCTTCTCTCTCTACATTGGATCAGCATGATCTTCAGTGCATCCAGAGATTCCTATTTTAGAAATACCTCTAAACATGGGCCTCAGAAATGCATCACAAATGGGTTGGACATAAAAACTGAAATCAAGAGGTGGGTAAAAGCCAGTCTTAAATAACAAGATAAATTCTGGATAAAGTTCAGAATGTAAAGTCAGCTTTATCCTATCTCCATAATGGATACTCTGAGTGAGTTTGCTGATCTAGCAAATGAATCTGTTAGAGCAGAGTCAACAGTCCTTAAATCATATGTAAGGTCAATCTGAAGCACTATGTCAATGATACTCATCTACATCTCTTGGCCCATCTGTTTTAGCAGCTAAATTAAGCAGTCATGTTTCCAAAAGTCCCCCAGTACACATATGCATTACATCCTATTTATCTTATACTTAAATATAACAGTTCCATGTTCAAATGAAACATTGACCTTCCTTTGTAAGTTTTCCAGAATATATTCCATTGCACAATATCAGTAATTTTATGTCTTTTTATATTTATTATGCGTAAAAAAAAAATCTTCTCCTAAAGCTTCTTAAGTAATTCTTTTAAAAATGTAGGTTTTTCCTTGAAAAAAAATAAGGTTCCCATGGCCACTTTTTTGTTTGTTTGTGTTTAAAAATAAATTCACTTATTTTTATTAACAAAACTATTTTTATTTATTTTCTCATATATTAGGAATTAAAAGAATTGAGGAAATATTAAAATGGACACATAGCCTATGTCTCATTTAATCTTCATTCCACTGTTTTTCAAAAACCTGCTTAGGTTTGGACTTATGTCACTTTCTATTCCTGCCATGATATTAATATAGTTTTAATCACAGGAGCATGAATTAAGAACTAGAAGGAACCTTACAGATTACTTAGCATGGCACTTCTCAAATATTTTGCTCTTATAAGTACCTTTTGTTAAAATATATTGATGCTCTCCTCTCAGGGTCTTTGTTTATTGGGTTATATATACCAATATTTAACATATTAGAAATTAAAACATTTTAGCCTTATTGTTGGAGTTTTATTCATCCCGAATAAGATCCCAACAGTATTATAATAATTTTGATATGATAGATCCCTTGAAAGTATTTCAGGCATCTCTAGAGTTCTCAGGACAATACTTTGAGGACCACTGATGTAATTTATCCACATTCATTTTATAGATAAATAAGAGGTTGAATGATTTGCTTAAAGTTACATAAGTAGCAGTTAGCAAAAGAGAGTTTCAAACTTATTTCAAATCTACTATGTTTATGGCTGTATAAGACCACCTCTATATATTTATGTGTAACAATTCAAAATAATTTCTAAATATTTTACATTAAAATCCAATTTGTTAATATTGTGTAGATTTGTATGGGAACAAATTATTCCATCCAAAGAAACTGAAATAGTACTGTTAGTAATTTTGAAGGACCAGTCTAGGGATCGCTGAATTTATTTTAATGTCTACTTCCAGTTGAAAGTTATGACTTTGGGTAAGCTGAGAGGGAAAATGAACATCTAAGTTTAAGTTAAGTGTGTTATCAAAGATAGGGTTTCATCTGATAATATTGTTATTGTTGTTAAGCTGTCATGTCTAATTTTTCATAACCTCGGAGTTTTCTCATGATGAAAATCTGTATTTCAAATAATCTCTTATTTTGTTTTTAAATTTACACTTCTTAGATTTCCTCAAGTAATCAAAAAAGTTCATACTAGCAAGAGTGATATTAGCTTTGCCATTTTCTTGTTCACTTGTGTTCATGTTGTTATGATTGTCAATTCAAACTTTCTTTTTAATCATTTGGCAAGTTTATTTAAGATTGGATGGTGTAAATTGTAAATTGACCTTTTTAGGCACACAAACTAAACTACATGAGAATATATCGAAAGTGAATGAATGAGTAGGGGTGTTACTATCAAAAAGGCAGTAAACTGACATAGTAGATAGAGTACGAGTTCTGAAGCCAAGAGGAGCTGAATTCAAATCTAACTCAGATACTGACTGTGTGACCCTGAGTCATTAACCCTTCTTTGCTTCAGTTTACTTATTTCTAAAATGAGCTGGAGTAGAAAATGGTAAGCCATTCAAGTATCCTTCATAAGAAAATTCCAAAATAAAATTTTTTGAAAATCAAAATCAAAGGTAATCTCTACTCTTAGAGACATTACATTTTAATTGGTAATATCTTATCATCAATCAAGAAAGCAATACACATTTATAAGAAGTAAATTGTAAGCCATTCTGTAGAAATAACTGGGAATATAGAGTCAAAATGAAAGATTTCTCGACATTGTTGATGATACAATCCAGAGAGGAAAACATAAAGGATATATGTAGTTTTATGGAAAATCAATTCAAAATAGTTTTCTGAGGGCATTTACTAAGTAGCAATTGAGACTGGAGTTGGCATTTACCATGAAAGAAGCTAAGAATAATAAGAAGTAGATGTGAGGAGCAAATGATGCATCTTAAGCATGAGATACAGCTTCAATTGTTCATTTGGCTTATCATGTACATATATATATATATATATATATATATATATATATACTTTCTGCCTAGGCTACTATGTATTTCCAGAGTCCATCTCTTTTCCCCAGCCTTACTTTCTGAAACTGAAAAATCTTTTGACATTTTGCTTAAAATACTCTATTGATGATGTGTAATGTTGAGGCTTTTCTTGTCTGACCACTCATTCATTTATTTAGAATAATGAATGAAAAACATGAGTATTATTTTTGAAGAGAAAAAAATTTGATTTGAACCATATAGTTTCAAATCTATCTGAAATAAAATAACAATCTATAGTTTCTTCATATTTAATATGATTTAGATATTATGTGTAAAAATAGATTCTTCCAGACTAAGTACAAATTATGAGTTGCAAAATTGTGTAATAAAAATAGTCTTCATTTGCATGTGCTAATTAATTACTACTTTATACCATCAACATTTGAGACTGGTGGCCTTATTAGCTAAAATGAATTTGCTTATAATCTGAAACTAAACACTGAACAAATTTAATGAAGGTCACAAATTTTTCTTTATGTTATTGAGGTTAATTATAAAATTAATTAGATCCATTTGTAACTTTGATAAGAATAATGTACACTCTTTTTGGCTTGACATATAATTTGGATTTGGAACTAAGGGTTTATTCGATAGTGTGGATGATATATTCTGAACTGTTTCATAAGATGTCTTTTCTAAAAATATTTCTAAGATTATAAAGCCTTTAAAACATAATTGCATTTAACCTGCATGCAATTCTTTCATATCTATGTAGATTTTATCAGCATGTTCCTTTTTATTTGTACCTTGTTAAAATTAGATTTTGTAGAAAATGTTATAAATTTTATAGAAACAAAATAAAATCTGGAGAAATCACTCCCTTTCACACACATTCAATAACTTTGTTGCATTCTATTAGTTATAGTTTTTCTATAGTTTTTGATGAAATTGCTTCTGGAGGGTAATTGATTTTTATCAATTATTAATTTTATTTTCTAACTTTATATAAAATATATTTTTGATTAAAATATTAAATCTGCTTTTAAAAGTATTTCTGCTAATCTATATTTTTGACTAATGTGGCATTTTTGAATTTTTGATGCTGCAAGATAATTTTTATGGCTTTCATTTTTGCAAGATCTGTTTTTTCCTTCCCATGGACAAGAGTATTTTTAAGAGAAAGTCATTAGTAAAAGATACTTTTACTAAATTTCTTCAATATAAAGCACTATAGTCAGAAATCTGAAGTTCTCATTTCTAAAAACAGATAATTGGACTAGATGACTTCTGACCTCACTTCACGTACTAAAGCTATGATCTTATGATCATCCTATTACTATGAGAAATAGTATTTGAAAATAAGAGAAATTGAAAGGGAAAATTGAAACTTTTTGTAAATAGAAAAAAAATGTGGTCTTCGACTTTTTTCTTTTAAGCTGACTTCTGGTCACTAAGAAATAGATTGACTCATTAAGCCCAGCAGAGCAAATAATAATTATACTGCAAATCCAGAGATACTAGGGCAATATAAAAAGTCATTTGAGAGCTACTATTTGAGAAGGTGAAAAAAAGCCTCAAATTAATGTGGTAGTTATGACTCTACCTTCTGAATAATAGCTATTATCAAATACTATTTACAGCCATTCACTAACACATTACATAAATTCTGAGGTATCTAGCTTCATGAAATCACTCTTTCAACCTTTAGATGAATAAACTTGTTTTATATTCTTCCCTTGTCCCTTTCTTTATTCAAAAAAGAAATATCTCCTATTTAACTCAGTGATTCCCAAACTTTTTATGGTGAAATTATGATAAATTCATAGTTAGTGCCACAGTCTATGTAGAAATTTACCCATGAAAACAATCTAAAATAGTGATAATTATCTTCTTGTGCAACTTTTTTGTGTGTTACACATATGTGTGAAACAAACTTGTAAATACATTTCTGTGTGTATGTAATAGCCTACTTTACTTGTGTATATAATATATTGACATGTACATATACTACATTTATGTTTTGTATATGTGTATATCATACCTACATCTAAAATGTGGTCATCTAGGAAGGAAGAGATTCTGGGGGAGTGTTCTTAGTGATACTTAGAATATATAGGGTACTGAGTAGATAGCATTAATGCCTTTTTTAAAGAATATTTTTCAATTATTTCCTTATATATACTCCACTTCTCCAAAAGGAGCATTCTAACAAAGAGAAATAAAACCAAAGTTTAAGCCCAATATGGCTCCCAGAATACATAGAATTCAAAATCCTTCTCCCCTTTAACCCCTAAACTTCTTCCCTTTATATCTCTTGGCAAGAATGAGGTGAAGTTCATTATTTGTCCTCTAAAACAATGATGAATAGATATTAAGTAAATATAATAAAACCCAAGGTTATCTCTGCAATGTGGAGGAAAGTAACAAAAAAAAATTTGAATTAGTTGTGTTTGTGTATTTTCCTAAATTTCTTCTGCTTGAGGCTAGTTAGTAATTTATCTCTGTGTTTTCAGAATAGTTATTAGGGGATCTAGCTGCATGACTCTCATAACCATCAGTGTAAGCTATCTTGCATGGCTTTGACAATGTAGTGGTTTAAAGGGAATTTTGAACATTGCCTTGGGCTCTTTTGATACTTCATTTGCCAGAATATAAACTGGAGAGAAGAGTGGGTAGAAATGGAGTGGGGAGAGGAATTTAAAGCCCTATTGCTAGATATGGGGAAAATCTACTTAGAAGTATTAAGAATCTCAAGATTGGATACTTGGGATATATTTTTAGTCTAAATTCTGCAGAATATGAGAAATAGAAGAAAATTATGCTATATAGAGAAAGGTACTTCACTTTAAATAAGACTTTTTGTCCGTTTTTGTGCAGTGTATACAATTTTAAGAGCTTATCACATTTCTTTGTTACCTTTGCCTGTTCTACCTTCACTATTGAGGATGAAGGAATCTCACTGGGATTTAAATGCATTGAACATTTTATTAAATTGCATTGGATGATAATGAAATCTTTAGGCTACTTGGCATTCTGATAATATCTATCACTTCTGCCTGTCCTTTTAGCCCTTCTTTCAGCATTGCAGCTTTTTGCTTCATAGCTTATCATTTTACTTGCATTTATTTATATATCTTCATAAAGAGTGAATTAATTGCCCTGGATCCTGTGTTATTATGAAATTTGGACTGAAAGTAAAGTGGTTTGGATTCTAATTTTGGTTCTTTTCCTAACATCCATTTCTACATTTGATTTTTTAATTTGTAAAATGAACTGGGCTATAAAAGAGGATAATCCTCTAACAAATACTAGCTTCCATGGCCATGACCAAGGTCAATTTACTAAAACTATAAGTGCTGCAGGCAACTCTTTGAAATAGCATTACAGATAAGTTGCTGACCTACATTGGCAGAGGGACTTCTCACACCAGAAGTTCCTCACATTGATGTACCTGTAGATCTAGAATTGTTCTTTGTTATTAAAAACAAGCCAAAAAAACTCTTCAGGAGCTGATATTTTATTTTTCTAAATTTCTGAGTTCACAAAAATACTTAGAATATTAAAAAAGCAACACAATTTTCTATTCTTATTGAGTACCCTCCTATTGGTGCAAATTATTCCAATTTCTAGGTAGATAATTACTGGGAAGATGAAATATCCTTGGATCGGGGGAGGATAATTATTTCCACTTCTTAGTTCTCTCTCTCTCTGTCTCTGTCTCTGTCTCTGCCTCTGCCTCTGCCTCTGGCTCTGCCTCTGGCTCTGGCTCTGCCTCTGTCTCTGTCTCTCTCTGTCTCTCTCTCTCTCGTTGTTGTTGTTGTTGTTGCTCTTAGGCATATGCATAGACTGCACCATTCTCACACTAATTCTATCCAAATCACAGATAGGTTTGTGTTAATGAAATGTCCCCTGATTTGTAATTATATAAATTCCTAAGAAGTCAGACAATCTAAAGTTTATTAATTATTTTGAAGGATTTTTATCTGTGAATGTTGGCAAATAAGAAAGGGTTGCCTATGAAAAAATCTTTTTCCCCCTTCTTTTATAAAGCGTGCAGTTTAATGTCTTAGTACTAGACTGTCTATTGTAGAGATATCAAGAAAAATATCCAATTTTAAATTAAAACTGAAAACTTACTTGTTTTCCTATCACTTGCATTTGAAAGGTGGCATTAGAAACTACATAAATTAGTTCAAGTGATCTATTTTCCTGGTAAAGCAGCTTGCTACACCCCAGGCCATACAGATTTGCCAACAGCTGTAAGGCATAATAATTGGTAGAAATTAAATATCTTCCAAATAAAGATTCCTCTTTCCTCCCAAAAGAGACCCATTAGTTAATTCACTTGCTTTTTCTTTTCATGTTCTTAGGTTATCTTGACCCTTTGGAATCAGAGATGTATCAATATGTTTTATTGTATATTCATTTTCACTACAGTAACTTTTATTTCTCAAATATTTCTTAAATAAATGCTTCCTATTCACCTCTTGCTCTTTCTTTTCCTCAAAATCAGTTATCACTAAAGCATTTTTTTCTATTCAAACATTTTTCTTTGGGTCATAAAATATTTAGCTAGCACATTGCACATCAGTAGCCAAACTATCGGGCATTCTTCTCTGTTCTTCCTAAAATGTTTAGCAGCTATCAAGGTTCTGCTCTGTTTCTGTGTTCTATGGAAAGCCTTTCCTGACCTCCCAATTTTGTTCTCTTGTTCTCAAGTGATCTTCCATTTAACAGTTTAACTTAACCAGCACTTTTCAAGCATTTAAAGTACAGGAGGCCCTGGACTAGGGCATAGAGAAAAAAGGAAAAGCACTATAGTACCTACCTTTGAAGACATTATACTGGGTTGAAGGAGAGAGGGACTGCAATTATACAGAGAAATGAATAAAGCAATACAGGATGTCCCAAAACTTTTAGTCGGTTTTAAGTGTTAGTAACTTAAAAAAGACCAAGTCTTTTGGGACACCAGGTAGATATAGAAGCATATGATAGATACATCTGTATATTTACATGAACACACAGCATATGTACATGTGTATATATGAATATTGCATAGGTTTCCTTGCATATGAATTATATATATATATATATATTTAATATATATATATATATATATTTTTTTTTTTTTTTGTTGTTGTTGTTGTTGTTGTTGTGGTTGAGGCAATTGGGATTAAGTGACTTGCCCAGGGTCATACAGCTAGGATATTTTAAGTGTCTGAGAACAGATTGAACTCAGGTCTTCCTGACTTCAGGGTTAGGGCTCTATCCACTGCACCACTTAGTTGCCCCCATATGTAAATATTTTTACACAAATTTACATATAGGTTAGTCTTAGACTATATTAAAAATAGAATTATTTGTCTTTCTACATATATAGATATCTATAAATATACATATTCAAGTAAATATATCTTGTTTAATTTTACATGTATATGGATCTATATAGATGTCTATATTTCCATCTGTGTTTCTTTCTGCCTCTTTCTTGATACACTCACACTTATGCATATATAATAGTAATTACAGAAGTTTTTCATGAATAAACACATCTATTTTAGGGTTTAAACAAGGCATTCCACATAAAGTTATACTTGATTTAATCCTTGAAAAGAAATAGGTATTTCAGAAGATGGCATAGAACAGAAAGAATATTTCAGGTACTTGGTACCAAGACATGGATGTAAGAAGCAGAATGCCATGTATAGAGCATCATAAATAGGCTAGTTTGGCTGTAACATAATATGTGAAATTATGTTAGAATCATTGATGCTTTGAATAGCATCAGGAGGAACTTGTATTTATACTTGAAGCAAGAGGGAACATCTGAAACTTCTTACATAGCTAGATATCACTTAGGTAATTATGCAGAGAATGGATTAGGGAAGTAAAAGTCTTGTAAAAAGGAAAACAAATGAGGAAGTTACTTTAATTGTCTAGGTAAAGGGGGAAGAGAACTAAAATCAAGGTAAAATTAGTGTGAGTAAAAAGTAGGACAATCATTGTGTAGACATAAAATCAATAAGGCTTGGCAACTGCCTGGATATGGCAGTATGGGCATAAGGAAGAAAGGACTTAAAGATTCTTTAATTACTTAGCTAATTTAAATTTTCCTTCCAGTTATACAAAAAACAAAAAAACAATTTTTAAACATTATTTTTCAAACTTTGGTTCCAGATTCTCTCCCTTCTCTCTTCCTCACCCCCATTGAGAACACGTTTGAAGTTATGCAATATGTTTCCATAAAAGTTGTCATCAAAGAAAACTTAGATTTTTCCTCCCCCCCAAAAAAACCCCAAGAAAAATAAAGTAAAAAAAAATGTATGCTTCAATTTGTATTCAGACACAGTCAGTCCTTTTCTCCGGGTACACATAACATTTTTTATCATAAATCCTTCAGAATGATCTTGGATCATTGTATTGCTGAGCATATCAAAAACATTCACAACTGATCATTCCACAACACTGCTAGAACTTTGTACACAGCACATTTCACTTTACGTGAGTTCATTGAGAACTTTCCAGATTTTCTGAGTACATTCTACTCATTATTTATTATAGAATAATAGTATCCCAAGATAAACACATACCATAATTTATTCAGCCATTTGTCAATTGATGGGCATCCTCTCAATTTTTAATTATTTGCCCTGAGTTATTATAAATATTTTTGCATATATAGATCATTTTCCTTATTTTCAAAAAATTTTATTGACCTAAATATAAAATAAGGAAAAACAGAATAGAAAAAAGAAAGGCAGAAAAGTAAAATAAAAACAAAACAAAATATTGTGATATACCTAATAGAACATCAGGGAGGATTCAAAATATAGAATAATAAATTTCCATTTCAAGAAAGTATATATAATAATAGAATAAATTATATTCATGAATGTCCATCTTTTCTTTGCTTCCCTGAAAGTTGGATTCTTTCTTTACCTGTTCATTATTCATTTGAGGGGATAGTGCCTCTAGCTTCTCTTCATCTCTTCCTTCTGACCTGGAACCCCAAACCAAAAGCTCCTCCCTCTTGCAAGTACCTGGAGTCAGCAGCGTCCGTGGCCCACTGCCTCTGCACTTTTGGGTGTGCTAATTCCTTGTCTCCCAAGGCCAAGTCTCTGCCGCACAGTTGGGCCTGTGTTCCTAGACAGCAGAAGTTAGTCAGTCTGCCCAGACTCCTTGAGCTTTCTGGGAGGTGTAAATTCCTGTGGAAGATTGGGCAAACCCAGGTAAAGTCCCCAATTGGTGTTTCTGTGGAGCTAGCCAGGAGGTGTTTGCACTTCACACTTAATCCCAATCCTGTCCTCTTTCTTTAATCTTCTCTGATTATCTCTGGTCAACTCCTGCTCTGCTCCAAGTCTTTGTTTTTTACCAATCTATGTTGACTGGAAGCAAATTTATTCTGTTTGTGGGAGAAATCTGGAAAGTTGGATATTTTCTGACCTACTCCACTATATTCCCAGAATCTTCCCCTTCTTTTTCTTTTTTAAAAAATTTCTTTTGGGTTCCATGCCTAGTTAGTGGTATTATTAGGTCAAAGGGTAAACATGATTTTATAGCCCTTTGGCCATAGTTCCAAATTGCTCTATGGAATGATTGAAAAAGTTCACAGTTCCACTAACAATGAATTAATTTCTCATTTTCCCCACATTCCTTCCCACATTTGTCATTTTTCTTTTTTGGCCCATTAGCCAACCTAATAGGAAGGAGGAAGCATTTTGAGTTCAGTGACTTCTTTTTCTTTTTCTTTTTTTTTTTTTTTTTTTTTTTTTTGTTATTTATATTCAGAACCTAGCAAAGTTCCTTGTATGTAATACATATTTAAATATCTATTGAATTGATAAGTGGAAGGTTACCACATAAAATTACCAAATTCCTATACTCCTCTTCCTCAAGAGATTCAATGTAAAGTAATAATAGCTAACTAGTGCTTTAAAAGCAATAGAGTTCAAAGCATTACCTTAATAGATGATAACTACATAGATAGATGAGATACATAGATTTATTTTGCTCACAATGAGCATATGAGAGAAATGTGCTTATTTAAAATAAAAGACATAAGACCCATTTAACAAAAGAGAAAACTGAGAATGTCAGAGATTAAATAACTTGTCAAAGTCGCATGTCTAGAAAGTGTCTATCATATATGATTGGACTCATATTTTCTTTGATGCATTAAAAGATAGTAGTCTGAATTTCCTCATTTGCAGAATTAGAGAGCATGATAGATTCTCTCAAGATGCCTATAGCTTTAATAGTATAATAATATAAAAACATTCTTTTTAAACCAGTATCTGTGATCCTAACGTAGCACAAGAAGTGGTCACAAAATTTAGTGCCTGCATTTTATTTTTGTTGAGTTCAAAACCAAAATATGTTTTTCTTGATGTGCTTTTGAAACAATATTCTGTATCTAAAGGAAAATATTATTTTATATGAAAATCCTGTCTATGGTAATTTGTATCTTTCTTAAAAATAAGGGCAGTAGTCACATTTTAAACTTTACAAACACCATTTTTAACAGACATTAAAATATATTCTTCCCCATGCCCTCTTTTCCTTGACATATACCTATCTCTTAAGGATATTAGTGTCTTCCCAGTCAAGCAAGTTTATAATCTCAGGTATGTGACTATTTCCTCTTCTATCCTCTCCATTTTTAATTAGTTATTAAATTCTATTAATCGATCCTTCTTGATTTCTCTTGTATCTGTCCCATCTTTTTTTTAATTCAGATTTTCATCATGTTTTATCTGGACTATTGTCCATTTTCCTAATTGGCCTTCCTGTCTTTCTCCATTCCAAATTTGACTTCACACAAATACCTAAGGCACTGGAAGATAATATCTCATCTGATCCTATCATTTCACTTATCAAAAAAAAAAACTTTTAGAATAAAATATATCCTAGTCAGCCTAATATATGAGATTCTCCAACATCTGGTCTGGGTGTTATCAATTTGGGCTCAGGAAGGAATGGGACAAGGACTTGTAAAATTTAATAATTGTATTTTATTCTACCATTACCACTACATGAAGTATGGCCAGAGTACACTTAATTTGTCTCATTGGAGTTCCCATAGTGTAAGGATCTTAGGAATTCTAATGTAGGCATATCCAAAATAATATAAAAGGACCCAGAGTGTATTGTCAAGGATGCTTCTGTTGCTGAACCTCTGACATTTTTTTTTTTTTTTGTCAAGACTCCAAGTAGGTTAAACAGTTCCTACTATACATAATTTTCCCAGAGACAATCTTAACATAGGGGAATGCAGGCAAAGTCCCTAGAAAACTTACTCAGAACTAACAGATCCCTATAAATCTCCCAAAAAACACTTTTGTGGGGGTATTTCTTCTCTCCATTAGTCAAATAAAAGGCCAGTTTTGGAACATAAATGGGCTCTAATTGATTATATATATTTACATTCTCAAAGTGGGAGATAGGAGATTGTCTTTCTTTGGACAATAACTAGTACCTGTTTGTTTCTACTGATCAACTTCTCTTTTTCCTAGACTCTGTCAACAAGAATATAACATTGCTGTTAAAAAAAGAAAATTACCTCATACACATTTGTTCATTCTAATCAATATGTAGGATGAATCAAATTCTAAAATGTTACTCTACTCAAATCCTTGATCATAAAGCCAAATTAGAGTGGAATGAAAAAGCAATTTAATAAATTTCTAAGACTCTTGTGAATTCTTTAATGATGAGCATGACATTTCACACACACTGATGCTTCCTAGTCCTTTATCTATCATACTTAGATTAGTTTCCAGAGAGAATGAATAAAAATGTTTCATGTAAAGATAAAATAAGACTTTTAAAACTAAAAAAAGATTACTTTTGCCTAAGCATGTCCTAGAAACTCTACTTATATTAGGGGAATACATGAAATTCTATCAATCAAAAATATCAGCAATTTTAAACTGGAGGATGAGGTGAATACCTAAATCCAAATGGAGGATAATTAAAGTTCATTTTATTAGAAATCAAATTTAATTTTTATACAGATATCTGTAAGATATCAATGAAACACCTTTTAATAGCATTTGTCATTGTATGAGGCAATAGTACAAATGTACAACATGTACAAATATATTTTGAGAGAAAAAGGAACTTATATTCCAATAGGGGAAACAAGTATATATATATATAAGCACATATAGTATCAATATAAAGTGAATAAATGCAATCATGTACAAAATAGTTACAATCAAGGTAATTTGAAATGGAGAGTACTAGCAATTGGGCCTATTAGAAAAGGCTTCATTCAGAAAATAGTATTTAAGCTTCATCTTAAAGGAGGTGAAAGACCTTGAGGCATGAAGGAAGGAATGTGCAAAATCTGGAGATGAGAAATGGAGTGTCAAGGGTAAAGAAAAGAGATAATGCATTTGTCAGTGTAGATAATTTTAGTATAGGGAATGAGGTAAAATGAGACTGGAAAGATGTGAAAGGCTTTATAGCTAAACAGGAGTTTGTCTTTTATCTAAGATATAATACTAATAGAAGTTGAAATTTAATCACTTTCTTTCATTGTCTTTTCTTTGCAATATTTAGCATAATAACTTATGCTCACAAAAGGTCTTCATAAATGTTGGTGAGATGACTCCTGTAAACTCTATTCACACAAAGTAATAAATATGGATTTAATTGGTATTTTCTGATCCTAACTTTCATGCTTCTTTAGTTCAAATTGTATTTATTTCAAAATTAACAAATATTTTATTTATTTCATTCAAGTCCACTTGAGATTTATGACTGGCAATTTGACTCAGTTTAGCAAAATTGTTGGCCTTGTCTGTTAGGGAGAAGCTGGGGCTAACATAGTCAGTTTATAGCTAGTTAGCTGGTAGTTGAGATACCACATGTGAGACAAAGCCTATCTAAAGTAAATATCCTCCAAATAACTTAATCATCTGGAAGGCAGGTGGCTGAAAAGGATAGGTAATTTTCCAATTGGCATGATAAATGAAAACAACAAATTGTACGCAGAAAGTGGTGAGGAAGCATGGTGGTGAAAGGATGTACTTCCTTAAATGATCAGGATGAAAAATGTTCAGGTGCTGAAAAGAGCTAATAAAAATATAACAAAAATGAGAATCATTCTGTGGAAGAACATGTGAGTTGAAAAGGGGAACAATGGCATGTGAAAAGTAACTTAAAAAGAAAAGCCAAAGGTAGTCAACAAAAAGAATAAATTGATTTATAAGGCAACATTTATAAGGGGACAAATTGTGGCTGTCTTGTTTATCTGGCAGTTGATGACTGAAGTATCTCAATAAAATAAAATAATTTCTTTCTAGGGTTGAGAACTTAATTTCTCAAAAATTCTGGTGATAGAACACTAATTAGGTAATACCAATCTAATAATGTGATATTAAGGGAAAAACCTTTTAACGTAAACTCAGAGAGTTAGAATCTTTTTCTTCCAAGTCCACTGATGGGAGAAATAGGTATTGGTTAGAGATCTTATTATCAGTAGCAACTTGTACTAATTTGCATAATCAATAGTAATAAAAATTCTGAGGCATTAAGATCTATAATTTTCCAAGAGATCTATAATACCCTCCTCATTAGTTAAAGGATAAAGAGTATAATGTTGTTTAAAAATGATTAAATATACAAAGTTATTAGGAACAATATTTCCTTAAGAATTACAATAAGATTGGTTATCCAACATGGGTCACTACAAAGCTACCTTTGTCCTTGGTATCCTACAATCCCTTTCAATTCTTGTTCGTACTGACATTTTTCTATTGTCCAGTGGTCAATCTGTCATTCTGTTTAATAGCAAATACTTGTACCTACCATATGTCAGGCAATGTGCTAAACCTTATGTAAATATTTCATTTGATTTTCATTGTTACTCTGGAAGGTAGTTGTTATCATTATCCAATTTTACAGATGAGGAAAGTGAGGCAAGTAGAGGTTAATGACTTGGCCAGATTTACACAGTTAGTAAATATATGATGCTGCCTTTGAATTCAGATTTTCTTCTCTCTCTCTCTCTCTCTCTCTCTCTCTCTGTCTGTCTTTCTTTTTCTCTTTCTCTCTCTCCTCATTATAACTAGATGTCAACTCATTCCTGAAATGAATTTAATGCATCAGTCTTCAGGGATGTGCTGCAGAGACATAGACACAGTTCTCCCCCTGATTCCACTACTTATTAGCAATGTAATTTTGGGACTCACTTAACCTCTCTGATTGTTAATTTCCTCATCTGTAAGATGATCCCTAAAGTCCTTTCCATCTTTAATGTTATATGATTTTATTTTCATTTTAATAGGAATTTTTTTGAAGAAGAAATAGAAGAAATCAGTGGAGATTTACTCAATTTTAGACAACATAACTGAGTAGGGGAAATAAGAAATTCTTTAAATAATAGATCCTAGTTATAGTTATATATTAATATGTCCAAATCATCTCAACGTTGAAAAGATCATGTCTATTTAAAGTAATGATGTTAACTTCAAATATGGAAATGTAGTATGTTAATTAAACATAATTTTCTATGTGTGATGTTCCTTAAAGTAGTATGTCATTAAATATTCTTAACTAAAATTTGTTCATTTAACATTATGTTCCAGAATACAATTTTCTCTCTTTTTTCTTTCTTACCTTTCTCTATCCTTTCTTCTATACATGAATTTATTAAGATCCTAAAGGAGAACGAGGTAGCAAAGTCTGAGATTAAACAGATGATTTCATGAAAGCAATAGACATGAAATTGGACGGGCTTTGGGAGATAGTGAAGTATAGAAGGACGGGTGTGCTGTGGTCCATAGAGTCACAAAGAATCAGACAATGACAGGTACTAGATATATATCAAAATGGAAAGGAAGAAAGGAAACTGGCTTTCTTGCCCTCAGGATCCTACATTTTCCTGTGTGGTACAAATTATATATAGTAAATTTAAAATATATATGCTAATAAGCAAACACAATTGTATAAAATTATACTAAATAACTTAGAGAGATAAAGAAATACTAACAACTTAGGGGTAGAATCCAGAGAATCAAGTGGAAAAGGTAGCATTTGATTTGTACTTTTAAAGATGTTAGGAATTCTAATCAACAGAAGAAATGGAATGTATTCCATTTTTGGGAAAATATCTGTGCAAAGGCATAAAGACAAGATTGGTAATTTTTTGTTTGGGAAGAGCTAATAGGATAAATAGGGAAGAGCTAAAGAATGTATAAAAGGAAATTATATTAAATAAACCTTTCCATTGATGTAGAACCAACAATATTAAGCAAGTAATAACATGAAGCAGTTGAAGGAGATGGAAGAACTAAGAGTTATAACATTTTTTAATGGAGGACTAACAGGAACCTTCAACAGAAATAAATAAATAGGAAGAAATTTTGCACAGATTTCTGTTTTGGAGAGATCATATTTGAGATGCCTAAGGGAGAGTCAGACAGAATTGTCCATTAGGCAGTTGGTAGTATAAAATTAGAATTAAGAAGAGATTAAGTTTAGGTGTTTTAAAATGGAAATACTATATAGAGAGATCATAATTGATAGGATAGGAACTGATGAGTTTACCTAGGAAGAAAATGTACAGAATAAGGAGGGCCCAGGAGAAAGCCTTGGGGAAATATTCATGCTTAGTGAGTGGGAGGGGGCATAAATTTCCAGCAAAGCAACTTGAAAGTTATTATTCATACAAGTGGAAGAACTAAGAGAAATTTATATGCTGGAAATCAGAGAAGACAGGGCTTAGGAAGAAGATGTCCAAAAATAAAACACCAATAATATCACTACTATGGTCACCACCACTAACACCAGCACCACCACCATCACCAAGAAAGATGCCAAGAACAACAATGACAACTGCATAGGTCAAACATTATGAGAATTGGAGAAAGAGAAAATGATTAGCAATTTTTAAATCACTGGTAATTGTGGAGTTAGGAAATTTAATAAAGTAGTGGGACTCAGAAAGTCAGATTGCAAATGATGATGAAAATAATGGGATGTGGGTATAAATAGCACCTGCTAGGAATTCATTTATGAAAGCCAGAAGAAATAGCTTTAGAGGATAATTGACTCATAAAAGATATCTCAGGGATGACAGAGATGTCAATATATTTGTAAACAATGTAGAAGGAGCCAATAAATAAAGTAATTTTGAAAAAAAAGACAGTGAGGAAGGAAGTTCCTGAAGGAGATGAGAGATGATATGATACAGAGTATGAATATAAGGGGCTGACCTTCACAAGAAGAAAGTTCTCTTCCTGATCAGGAACAAAAGCAAAGAATAAGAGAGCAGGAAACCATACAGATGGAATTTGAGAGAACTGAGGCAAAGAGGGATTTTATAATGGGTAGATTTAATTTTTGTTCTTTTTAAAGTTTGATTTTTATTTTGCCTTTATATATTTTTTATTTCATAAATTTTCATGCTATTAGGGAAAATAAAGAAAAAAATGTCTAAAACATGCATATTTAGACAAAACAAATTCCTACTTTAACTATATATCTATATCTGGTCATTCAGCATCTTGTGTTCAGTGCCTCTCTATTAGCAGATAGCATGTTATGTCATTGATACTCTGGATTTATGGATGGTCACTGTATTGGTCACTGTTCTGTTTCAAAGTTGTTTGTCTTCACATCTTATATAATATTGTACAGAACATAGTCTTTTCAGGTTTCTCTGAAATTATCTTTTTGAATATTTCCATTACATTCATTTACCAGAACCTTTTTTTGGTCCCTCTTTCCTTACCTGACATCTATTTAAGTTCCAGTTATTTGATACTACAAAACAAACTGCTATAAACATTTTTGTATATAAAAGTTCTTGCTCATTTTCTTTTATCTCATTGAAGTACAGACCTAATAGTGATAAGAATGGGAAGAAAGGATTGACTTTTGGACCATAGTTACAAATCCCAGTTCAAATCCCCATTTATAGCATCTTAATATGCTTTCTTTCCATGTAGGACCATAGGTCCTACAATATTTGCTGTTTTCCCTTTTTTGGTTATCTTTGCAAATCTGCAAAGCATAAGGCAAAATTTTACATTCCTCTAATTATTATTGATTTGATGCATTTAAACAGCTATTAAAAATATAGCTGTTGATACATTGGATTCCTTTATTTGAAAACTTCCTTTTCAAATATTTTGTCTATTAATTATGAATTGGCTCATTCTTATCAATATGAATCACTTCCTTAAATATCTTGGAAACGAAACTTTTGTCAAAAGACATGTTAAAATAATTTTTTAATTTGTTTATGTGTTTATTTTTAATCCATGAAAGGATGAGGTGAGTCAAAAAAAAAAAAAAAAGAGAGCTAATCTAGGAAGTTTAAATAGAGAGGAATTGTAAGATATATGATATATTACCATTGTAAGATATATGATAGAAACAAAGAAGAATAAAAGGATTTCCATTTATCATAAAATACCCAATTAAAAGTTAAAAACCTAGATAGTGAACACAAATGAACTAACTGCAAATCTTGATTTAGTAATGCTCAGTATCACATGAGAAGGAATGAAATGTCAATAACTCGGTTTAGGATTGAACAACAAATCATGATCGATAGAAAATGTGAGCAAGGATTTCAAGTGTAGATGATGGGATAGTATTAAATGTATCATCCATAGGGTTAAGATTTTGAAGAGAAGGCAGTGAGACAAGATTGGGGTTGTTTCCTGGAAGAAAATAGATAAGGAGAGGTATGAGAGGTCAGAGGAAGGACAAAAATTAGGCACAGGAGGATTGAAATAGAAGAGAAATTTGTGGTTAGAGAAGTTCAGAATTTTGGATAATGGAAGTGTTATCTATTATGGGTGATGACATTACTGTTATGTAGCTGGTATGAAGTGAAAACAAAGGTAATAGGAGTTTAGAAACTTGAAAAACTTGTGCTCAGGATGTATATGCAATGATATGTATTTACATAATGAAATAATGACTTTCATTTTTAAAATATTGAGTTTGAGTTGCTGACAAAACATCAAAATCGGGATTTCATGCAGATGTGGTATTATGAGAATTTCTTTGTGCCTTCAATTTCATTTTCCACTTGTGTTTTTATTCTGGTCAAAATAATAATTGAGATGACAATTTTTTAAGGAAATTGAACTGTGTACAAATGCTTTTTAAATTGACATTTTTTAAAGTTGATTTAATTCTTCACAATAACTTATAGAAGTAAGCCATAAATAAACTTATACAAAACTAGATGACATCATAAAAACACTTCAGAAAGCTACTGACAGTAGTGGATATTGATAATTCTATAAAATTGATATGAATTGATCATAGGATTAAAAATAAAGGGGATCAAATAATATTAGTGCCTTAAGCTCTTGCCTGTCAGAATCATATACAAAAGGAAGGCATAGACTACTTCCTTAGAATGAACAAAGGGAAGGGAGGAAAATATCCTCTGTTTTTTCTGGGGAAAAGACTTTTTCAGCTAATTAGCTGTGTTTACTAAGACCAGCCAAAGGTGGATTTCAAAAAAGCAGTGAGAAACAATTTCCAGTAGCTAGAAAAAGTGATTTCTAATATTGCAGAAATAATTGTTTCTGTTCTCAGTCAACTAGTATGAAGTTTTGAGTGCCTGCAAACTTTTGTAGCATACCACAATTTTAATGTCATTTTAATGAGCCAATAACTATTCTGTAAAGAAAAAAGAGGATTAATTCAGCTATTATGGATTGTGTGTTATTAGCTAATTATGAAGGGCCAATTATTGAAGAATGATCTGGATAAAGAAGAATACATCCTTTAGTTGATATTTGGAAAAATGGAGATAAATTTCCAGTGGTTCTGTTCAAGTTCTATTTTCAAATATTCAGAAAAGAATCCATTTGAGGAAAAACATATCTATTTAGATGCTCCAATTACCATGGAGCTAAATTCTTAATAAAAGAAGCAGTGCATATGAAATGAAACTTTTGCACTAGGATTGAAAAAGGGAGAGTTAGGTATGATGGGATGGAAATGTATTCTTGACTGAAATCTTAAAGTCATGGGAAAAGTGGTGACTCTACAGTCACCACTGAGGCAGTTTATTAAAGACTATTTACAATTGCCTGGTCTAAATCAGAGTGGATTGTGATGCAGATACATTTTCCCTTAGTGGAAAATGGATGAGCAATTAGATTTAACAGCACAAGACAATTCTCAATTCTCTCTCTCTCTCCCTCCTTCCTTCCCTCCCTCCTTTTTTTTCTCTCTCCCTCCCTCCCTCTCTCTCTCTCTTTCTCTCTCTCTCTCTCTCTCTCTCTCTCTCTCTCTCTCTCAATAGAGAGGTGAGGATCACACTGCTTGTAGCCGCAGCAAAGTGGTAAAAGCCAAAACAATATTACAAGCAGAGAGTGGTAAAAAAGGTTGTGAATTAGCAAATGTAGCAGTCACAGTTATGTAACAGAGGGGTTTATGAGATTGGAAATCACTTGTGGTGGGTAGGTTTTATCTTATAAATTTATTCCTTACAGTATTTATAGAGTATTTATAAATCAACTAAAGATCATGCCAAGGAAAAGTAAACCCAATCAATTCAAAAATTATTGAGACCATGGATCATTATCTTCACCCTGGTCATTTTCTGCCCTGCTACAATTCATTCTTTCCCCCTTGGTATCCCCTTCCATTTTTTTTTTTGTTCTGTCAATTTAAACTGTCATCTTTTGTGTAAGAATATATTAAGAATCAATTGATTTCCCTATTTTTCCACTCACCGTTTCTGTGACTTTCCATATCAAAACTTCTTTCCTTAGCTATGACTACCCTAATTGTGTTGTCACCTTGTATTAAAATATAATTCACCAAGTCCAGGGACTATCCCAATTTTATTTTTATATTCTTTGTGATTAGTGTTTGATATATAATGTTTCTTCATTCTTTTAAAGTCTATTTGAAATGTCTACATTATTTCATTTATATTTATAGTATATTATCTGAATTAGATATACACCTTTTCGAATTAATCCATCAGAATATTTATATTGGACAGGCCCTGTCGGATGGATAATGAACTAGCCTTAGAATTAAGGAGGAATAGATGTATCAGACTAAATTATATTTGTGGAATTGTACAAGATTTTTACTGATCCAAAGCTATTCTTTGCTGCAAAAATCTATTTGTAGAAAAGCAGCATTCTACTCATGATGCTCTTTGTCTCTTAATCATAGAACTCTGTTAACCACAGTCTCAGAAGAATTCCAAGTTTTTTGTAAATTAAATGGTAATTAAAAAGAACCATGATGGATGAATGTAGGGTTTATTAACATTGATCATATGTATGAGGATTTTAACAAAAGACATAATTAAGGATACTTTTGCCCAATAAAAGAGGAAAGGAAGTAGAACGGTCAAATGAAGAGTGAGAGATAATTAATTACCTTATTAAAGTACTACCCTGTAATTGTAGATCTCTCTTTTTCTCTGTCTCCCTGTCTCAGTTTCTGTCTCTTTTTTCTCTTTTTCTCCCTTTTGTTCCTCCCTTTCCTCCTTCTCTTTTGTCCCTCTTCTTTTTGCTCCTCATCTTCCTCGTCCTCATCCTTTTCTTTTTCCTTTTCCTTCTCCTCTTCCTTCTCTTCCTTCTCCTTCATTTTTCTCTCTTTCTCTGTCTCTCTCTGTGTCTCTCCTCTCTCCCCTTCTATCTACAAATAACTAAAACTTATAAGGTCTCTTTACATAGAAACTTTAGATTCATGGGCAAAATGCAGAAAGACCAAGTAATATGATAAATGAAAAAATCCCTTGGATTTAGTAATTAATAAGCTTTCAAGGAGTTATCTACTACACTTATTGAAGAAACACCCTGGCCAAAATATTAAATAATGGTTTCATTAAACTACTGAAGTGAGTCATAGTGGAATTCAGAAAAATATGATGGACACTTCTGAATCAAGAATCAGTTTGCGATCTTAGCTTTGCTACTTTTTCACTGTCATATAATTTCCAGCACTGGTATGGTGAAGAAAGTAAGCAATAATTCATAATATAATGTCAACAATCTATATTTTGCTAATTTGATGCCACTAACCTTTAAAATCTTTTGCATTATTATGACCTTGAAAGACATAAACAAACAATAATTTCCATATACAAAAGACAAGAAAACTATAATAAATATGAAACTATTATTTTTGTGGCTTTTCAAGAAGTATAAAATAAACTTAATGTAGTAGTTATATGTTGTCATACTTTTCTGAGACTTTTTCTGAATTTACTTTTGCTCTTTACTTTATATCTTTATCTTTATGTTTTGCTGATGATCCTTTCCTCTCTTCTCCTTTTTTTCTCCCCATCAATATTACTATGACCTGTTCTTGTGTGGTGGCAAAGGACTGGAAATTGAATGGATGCTTATCATTTGGGGAATGGATAAATAAAATGTGCATTTGAATGTAATAGAATGCTATTGTTTTATAAGAAATGATGAATAGCCTAGAAGGACTTACACGAATTAATATTGATTCAAGTTAGCAGAACCAGGGGAACATTATACACAGTAACAGCAATATTGTGTGATGATCATCTGTGACAGACTTAGTTCTCAGCAATACAGTGATCCAAGACAATTCCAATAAAGTTTGGTTGTAAAATATCATCTGCATCCAGAGCAAGAACTATGGAGATAAAGTGAATCAAAACATTATTTTCATCTTTTTTTTCCCCTTTTATTCTGATTTTCCTTTCATATCATGACTTATATCACCAATATCAGATTGCTTGTTCTCTTGGGGAAGAAAAAGGGAGAATAAAATTGTAATTCAAAATCTCATAAAACTGAATGTTGAAAACTATCTTTACATATAACTGCAAAAAATAATAAGAAATTAAAAAAAAGATTTTCTATGCCCCTTCCCATCTTCAGTCTTTAATAACCCCACCCAGGAGCTCTCTTAATAAGCATAGTCAAGTAAAACATATTTAAATATTAGTTATATCTGAAAACTTGTGTTTTATTTCTCATCTCTTATCTATCACTTCTCTGGCAATAAATAGTAAAGAAAGATCCAACATCATATTTTGGAATTAGTATTTGTGATTAGTGATTAGGAAAGTGATTAGTATTTGTCTCGATCAATGATCAAATCCTTTGATGTTTTTCCCATTGCTATAGTCTTTGCGTCAGTTATTCTCCTAGTTCTGCTTACTTCACTTTCCATTAGTTTATCCAAGTCTTAACAAAATTCATTGAACCTCTTCCATCCATCATTACTTGTTAGCATGATTATTTCATATTTATTGTATTGTATTTGTTTTTCTATTACATTTACATGTCATAGTTTAATTCACCTGTGCCACAGTTTTTCATCCAGTTAATCTCCTGGAATTGAGTTTTATCTCCAGAAAGTTATCTTCTTTTAAGATGTCCCTGGAATCCTCTATCTATCTGTTTGGAGAGGATGAAAAGAAGATAATAAAGCGCTTTCCCAGGTCATGATTTCCTATCCTGTTAAAAGTCCCCTTTATGCTCCCAAGTCAGATCTCTCTCCACTCCTTTTATTTTTTGCTATTAATTTATGAGATCTTTCATTGCAGGAATTAATATTCTCCTTTTTTTCTAACTCCAGAACTTTGCATACAGCCTAACACATAGAAATCATTTAAAGGATGTTTTTGTTTTTTGACCAATCATAGATGTGTCCTTTCGCTTTTTTCTTTACATTCCTTGAACTATAGATGTTGTATTAAATTAAAACAGTGTCACTGGATAAAAGGATATTCACAATAAAGTGACTTTTTGAATATAGCTCTGTCTTTCCAGATTATTTAAACCTATTTATAGCTTTGATAGTATGTTAGTGTTATTTAACTGTCACAGGTCCTATAAAAATGGTCATTTGCCATCTTTGTAAGTTTATTTGAGATGAGATAGAAGATCAAAAATTTTAAAAAATCATTACAATTATGTTCATCATGACTTTTTTGCAGCAATGAAATGACTGATGCTAATTCCAATGAGCTTGTGAAGAAGAGAGCCATCTACACCCAGACAGGGGACTCTAGGAACTGAATGTGGATCACAACATAGAATTCTCACTCTTTTTGTTGTTCACTTGCATTTTGTTTTTTTTATTCATTTACTTTCCTTTTTTGATCTGATTTTTCTTGTGAAACAAGAGAACTATATAAATAGATCATCACATAATCTTGTTGCTATGTACAATTTCTCTTCGTTCTACTCAATTCACTTGGCATCAGTTCCTATAAGTCACTCCAGGTCTTTCAGAAATCATCCTGCTAATCATAGAAAAATAATATTCCATTATTTTCATGTGTCATGACTTATTTGGCCATTTTCCAATTGATGAACATCCACTCATTTTCCATTTTTTTGCCATCAAATAGAGTTACTACAAAATTTTTTGCACATCTGGGTACTTTACCATCTTTTATTATCTTATTATCTCTGTTCTCTGTCTCTTTGTCTCTGCTTCTCTTTTTCTCTTCTTTCTGTGTTATGGAATATTATTGTTCTATAAGAAATAATCAGCAGGATGATTTCAGAATGTCTTAGAGAGACTCCCATGAACTGATACTACATGAAATGAACAGAACCAGGGTATCCTTATACATGGCAACAGCAAGATTATATGATGATTAATTCTGATGGACATGACTCTCTTCAACAATAAGGTGATTAAGGCCATGAAGAGATGAAGAGAGCCATCTGCACACAGAGAGGATTATGGGAACTGAGTGTGCATCATAAAGTATTTTTACTCTTTTTTGTTGTTGTCTTGCAATTTGTTTTCTTTCTCAGTTGTTTTTCCTTTGTGACTGATTTTTCTTGTGTAGCATAAAATTTGTGAAATATGTATAGAAGAATTGCATGTTTAATATATACTGGATTATTTTTTGTCTAAGGAAGAAGGTGGGAGAAAGGGAGGGAAAATTTTGAACACAAGGTTTTGTAAACTTGAATGTTGAAAAATTTGAATTTATTTTGAAAATAAAAAGCTTTAATTTAATAAAAAGAAATGAGGTCCTTATCAGAAGATCTATGAAAATGTTTCCCAGTTTTCTGCTTCTCTACTAATCTTTGCTGCATTGGTTTCATTTGAGCAAAACCTCTTTAATTTAATGTAATCAAAATTATTGATTTTATATTTTATGTTTTCTTTTTCTTATTTAGTAATAAATTCCTCTTTTCTCTAAAGACCTGACAAGTAAACTATCCCTTGGTTTCCTAAGATGCTTATGGTACCATCCTTTATATCTAAATAATGTATATATATATATATTGACCTTATTTTGCTGTAGGGTGTGAGTTGTAAAAAGAGCAGTGTCCAGTGTGAGCAGTTCCACTATCCTTTTGCCAGGTGCTGTGGAGAGATCCAAAAAAGTGGTGAATGAAGGGACCAGATGGGTTAACTGCTTGGGGGAGAGGGTTTGCTTGTATCTCTACCGATGCAGAAGGAATTAGATGGGTGCTAATGAGCCACATTCACCTTGTTCATTGGAGAGAGACAGAGCAGACCCTTGAAATGAAGAAGACCGAAGAAACATCGGGCGGTTCCGTTGCTGACTGTACCCACCACTGAAAAAACATTGCAGTTATGGCAATTGACTCATGGACATCAAAATTTGTTAATGAGACTGATGCAGGACTTAAAACGCTCAGGAACCGTTGGAATCCCTGAGACATGAAAAGATTGTTGTAGGACTTGAAAACCCTGAGGAATCATTGGATTCCTGGAGACATGATAAGACTGTTGCAAGACTTCAAAATCTGCAGAGATCATTGCATTCCCTGGCACATGATGAGACTGTTGCAGGACTTCAAAAACTTGCAGGGATCATTGTATTCCCTGACACATGAAGTAATGGACAGTAGATTGGTTTTGGACTATCTCTTGGCTGCTGGAGGAGGTGTATGTGTGATTGTTATTTACTTACCCTCCTTCTAGGACTTCTGGAAATCTTTTACAATACCATGTTGATTCATATTCTTTGTTATATCACTACTTGCATGTACAATTCTTGTTTGTTACATCACGTTGGGCCTGCATTGGCTGTGGGGAGAGTCATCACTGCTAGTCTGTGCTTTATTGCTATGTGCTTGTGTAATATCTCTCATGCTGATGGGTTTGTGTATACTTATTTCTACTAAGACCCTTCAGCCCAGAAACCTGCGAACAATATCTGGCTTGACTCCCCACTTCCCTTTGGTGTTTTTCATCTCTCTTCCTGAGAAGTCAGAGAGGGCGTGACCACCTGTGTTCAAAAAGAAAAAAAAGCAGGAGATGTAGAGGGCTGAAACTCCAAAAATGTATGCTTGGATCAGAGAACCAATCACTCAAGCTAATTACCTATTCCATGCGAGACTATGACTCTATTAGCATATATTTGGATAAATGGCTCTTCTCATTGTTGGTACTTGTTCAATGTTTGGTAAGAAGATAATAATAAGCAAGGATTGGAAGGCAGAGGGAGGGAAGCAGAGGCACTTGGCAGCAGGATGAGGAGGAGAGAGGCTGGTGACTGTACTCCAGGATGCAGGATTTTGCTTGGTTGCCTCCCTCACTTCTCCCTCTAAAGACCAAGGACTTTAATTTATCCTGATTCTGGTTCACCCTGAAGCCCTCCAGGGAGCTAGTCTGTATTCTACAGACAGTTATTTATATATTTTGGAAATGAGACCTTTAACAGAAACACTGGCTGTAGATTATTTGTACTTTTTTTGTTTTGTACTTCCCTTCTATTCTTGTTTCTGTTGGTTTTGTTTGTGTACAACCTTTTTAATTTAATATGATGAAAGTTTTTCAATTTGCCTTTCATAATGTTCTCTAGTTCTTTTTTAAACAATTGATCATTAAGATGTTTATTAGTTTATTTAATTTAATTTAGCAAATTATGTAAAGTAATATTTTATAATGTTAGGAACCTGGCACACAATCTCCTTTTCTATTGATTCATTCAATTTTGGGTAGTTGATTTTCATTGTCAGTCTTTTTATCTCCTCCTCAGTAGTTACTTTATTGCTGTTTTCATTATTAAGGCCTTCTTTTTATCTTCTTACTATTTTTGGCATCAAGTTTACCTACTTCTAATTAGCAGGAACATTTTCACCAACTTTAGATATTTGTGGATAGTATTTCATTAATAAGTGATATGTAAATGGTTAATGGAGTAATTTTTTGAGTTTTCCACATTGGATAAAGAGGTTTTAAAATTTCTTCTTCCTCTCCTTCTCCCTCGTCTCCATTTTCTCTAAGAACTTGCCCTGGTATGTACGCTTTAGATGTATGAATTCTCCTGTTCCCAGCTGTTGTCCATTTATTTAAGTATCAACATACTTTGAGCCAGTATCAGCATAGAAGTAATTTCCTTTCCCATGGCTTTGGCCAGCAAACAATTCTCCTATATGTGTATCATTATTTGAATAGTGATAAATTCCAAAGCCATGCCTTTCACATTTACTTGGTCTTCTTCATATTTTGAATTATCTGCATAGAAAAAAGTACCATGATCAAGTTTTTTATTTTCTTGGCATTCTCCTATGTATTGACAACCATTCTTAAATTTGTAGGTCCCCTAATCATGGCTTTTACCATGTAACACCAGAGTGTTCCTCATATTTATCCCCAATGGGCAGCATTACTTTCCCATGTTCATGTGATTCTCCTTCGTATTCCCTGAATAAAGCAAGTTCTACTTCTTCTCAAATTCCTCAGACTCTTCATCAGACATTTCTTCACCTCCACCACCATGTCTAGAAGGTAGTCTCTAGTTCTTCTTTGGTCATAAATGCCTTTCTCCAAAGCTCTAATAGGTAAAGTTTCCCTTTCTTTCCTAATTTGTTTATGCTATCATCCTTTATACCCAAACCATGTATACATTTTGACCTCATTTTGGTATGGAGTGGGAAATGTAGGTTTATGCTTTCTGACATATTTCCCAGTATCCCCAGCAATATTTGTCAAATAGTGAGTTCTTATTCCAGAAGGTGGTATGTGGGGGCTTATGAAATACTAAATTACTATAAGCCTTGATTATTGTCTTGTATGTATCTAATCTAATACACTGATCCACCATTTTATTTCTTAGGCAGTACCAAATTTTTTTGATGACTGCTGCTTTATAATGATTTTTTAGGTTTGGTACTCCTAAGCCACTATCCTTTCTAATTCTTCATTAATTCCCTTGATAGTGTTGACTTTTTGTTCTTCCAGAAGAATTTTGTTATTATTTTTTCTATTTCTATGAAATAAGTTTTGGTAATTTGCTAAATTAACAATAATTTGGTAATTTTTGCTATTTGGCCCAATAAAAATAGACCAATTTAGTCAGAATTGTCATTTTTATTATATTAGCTTGAGCAACTGATTTTTCTAGTTGTTTAGAGCTGACTTTATTTGTGTGAGAAGTATTTTTATAATTGTGTTCATATAGTTCTTGAGTTTTTCTGGGCAGGAAAACTTCCAAGTATTTTATTTTGTCTAGGGTTATTTTAAATGGAATTTCCCTTTCTGAAGGGCTTTGTCAAGAATATATAGAAATTCTGAAGACTTGTGTGGGTTTATTTTATATCCTGCAACTTTGCTAAAGCTGTTTATTGTTTCCAGTAGGTTTTTGGATGATTTTCTAGGGTTCTCTCAGTATATCATGATATCATCTGCAGAGAATGATAGGTTTATTAACTCATCGCCTATTCTAATTCATTTCTTGTTTTTTCTTTTGCTAAAGCCAGCATTTCTAGTACAATGTTGAATAATAGTGGTGATAATGGGCATCCTTGTTTTACTTCTGATCTTTTTGGGAATGTATCCTGCTTCTCTGCATTATAAACAATGCTTGCTGTAGGTTTTAGATAGATACTGCTTATTATTTTAATGAAAACTTCCTTTATCCATTTGCTCTTTTCTGTTTTCAGAGTGAATGGGTGCTGTGTTTTGTCAAAAGCTTTTTCTGCATTTATTGAGATTTTCATATGATTTCTGTTGGTTTTGTTACTGATATGGTTGATTATGGTAATTGTTTTCCTGCTATTGAACCAGCTCTGTATTCCTGGTATAAATCCCACTTGATCATAGTGTATTATCCTGCTGAAAAGTTGCTGTAAATTTTTGTATCAGTATTCATTAGGGAGACTGATATGTAATTTTCCTTCTTTGTTTTGGCTCTTCCTAGTTTAGTAAGTACCATATTTGTGTTATAGAAGGAACTTTTACCTATTTTTCCAAATACTTTACATAGTATTGAAATTAATTGTTCTTTAAATGTTTGGTAGAATTCACTTGTGACCTGATCTGGTTCTGGATATTTTTTCTTAGGGAGTTCATGAATGATTTGTTCAACTTCTTTTTTCTAAAATGAGACTATTTAAGTAATTTATTTCTTCTTCTGGTAATCTGGGTGATTTAAATTTTTGTAAATATTCATCCATTTCAATTCGATTATGAGACTTGCAGCCATACTGTTGGGCAAAATAACTCTTAATTATTGCTTTAATTTCTTTTTTTATTAGTGGTAAGTTCACATTTTTCATTTTTGATATTGGTGATTTGTTTTTTTTTTTTCCCTTCTTTTTTTCTAATCAAAATAACCGAAAGTTTACCTTTTCTTCATAAATCAACCCTTGGTTTTATTTATTATTTCAACAGTTTTCTTAGTTGCTATTTTTATTCATCTGTCTTTTGAGTTTCCGAATTTCTAATTTGGCATTAATTGCAGGTTTTTAATTTGTTCTTTTGCTAGCTTTTTTAGTTGTATGCCCAATTTATTGATCTCTTTTTTCTCCATTTTATTCATGTAGCTAATATTTAGAGATATAAAATTTCCCTTAAGAACTGCTTAGACTGTATCCCATGGATTTTAGTATCTTATATCCTTATTGCCATTCTCTTTGATTAAAATCATGGATTGTTTCTATGATTTGTTGTTTGACCCACTCAGTTTTAGAGTTAGATTAGTTAATTTCCAATTAGGTTTTAGTCTATTTTCCCTTGCCCCTTTATTGAATATAAGTTTTATTGCATTATGGTGTCTAAAGGAAACATTTATTATTTCTATCATTCTGCATCATGGTCATTTTTTTGTGAATGTGCCATGTACTGTTGAGAAAAAAAAAGTATTCCTTTTTGTCTCTATTCTATTTTCTCCAGAAATCTATTATTTGAAAAGGGAAGGTTGAAGTCTCCCACTAGTTTTACTGTTTATTTCTTCCAGTAACTAACTTAAAATCTCTAGGAATTTGGCTGCTCTACCATTTGGTATCCATTTTAATGGTACCCTTTATCAAGATGTACTTTTATTTCTTATCTCTTTTAATAAAATCTATTTTTACTTTTTCTTTATCTGAGATCAGAATTGTTACCTCTGCTTTTTTTTTTTTTTACTTCAGCTGAAGCATAATAAATTTTGTTCCCTTCTTTTATCTTTACTCTGTACACGTCTATGTGTCAGATTCCTTTCTGTTTTGTGTGAGCGTTCATCTTTTTCACATGCAAATTATGATTATCAACTCTTTATTTCCCTCCATCCTATTTTCTCCTCTGATTATACATTTTTTTCTCTTTCTACTCTGTACTCACAAGTATGTTTTTTTTTTTTTATCCATCCCACCTACTATCTTATCTCCTATCATCCTCCCTCTTAGTAATGTTTTTCTAGCCCACTCCTCCCACTATCTTATCTTTAATCAATCCTTCCCCCTTTTCTTACTTTTTTTCCCATAGTGTTTCTGTTCTCTCTTCTATATTGTCCCTCCCTTTTCTTTTCCTCTTTCTCCCCCTACTTCTTAACAGAGTTAGATAAATTGCTATACCCAACTGAAAGATTAAGTTCTTCTTAGAGGTAAAATTGATGAGATCAAGTTTCAGACAGTGCTCATCCTCTTCTTTCTTTCCCTCGATTGTAATATGTATTTTGCACCTCTTCATGTGACCTAATTTTCCCAGTATTCCTCTCCTTTCCTCTTTTTTTTCCAGTATAGATTTTGATTCACACTTTAATGTATTTTTCTTTGATGTCATCACATTAGAGTACATATGATGCTCCCCTTTGTCGGCCCCAGTGACAGATACAGTTCTCAAGAGTTACAGATATAATTTTTCCATGTAGTCAGCCATATAGTTAAAACTCTAAATTAAACACACACACACACACACACACACACACACACACACACACACACATATATATATATATATACTGTTACTCTTACTTCATTGAAGTTCCATCTCCTTCCCTGAAAAATAATGCTGAATCTTCCCGGGTAGTTAATTCTTGCTTGTAACCCTAAGTCCTTTGCCTTTCAGAATATGGTATTCCAGACCTTCCAATCCTTTATTATAGATGCTGCAAGATCCTGGGAAATCCTGACTGTTGCTTCTTGATATTTGAATTATTTTTGTCTTGCAACTTGCTGTATGTTTTTCTTGAGATTGTAGTTTTAGAATTTCGCAACAAATTTTCTTGGCGTTTTCTTGTGGGATCTCTTTCTGAAAATTGATGGATTCTTTCAATCAGTATTTCCCCCTCCATTTCTAGAATATTGGGGAAATTTTCCTTAATGATCTTTTGTAGAATGCTATCCAGGCTCTTTTTTTGGTCATAACATTCAAATAGGCCAATAATTTTTAAAATGGTCTCTTCTGTATCTCTTTTCCAGATCAGCTATTTTTCCAATGAGATAGTTCACATTTTCTTCCATTTTTGTTCTGTTTAGTTTGCTTGACTGATTCTTGCTGTCTCACAAAGTCATTAGCTTTAATTTGCCCTGTTCTAGTTTTTAATATATGATTTTCTTCAGTTATCTTTTGTATTTCTTCCATTTGGTTAATTCTACCATACTAACACAGTTCCTATCTGGCTTTTCACAATTAAAATGGTTTTAATCTGGATTTCATAAATTAAAAAAAAATATTTCATGCATTTGAAAACATGATTCTTAGAAGTTCATAGATATCATTGTATGGACAAAGGAAAAAAAAAAATATAGTCCTTGTTCTTGAGTCCCTGTTCTCAGGGTTATAAAACTGTTCTATACAGTTTTATAGAGAAGACATCATATAACCAATTAGGTACAAATAGGCTATATACAGGATAAATTAGAAATAATTTATAAAAAAAATTGAGGTCACCTCAGATTACTCTAATTTGGTCATTTTCACAGATCATTTCATGATCCTGTTTATGTGCATCCACTCAGTTTCCAATTCCTTGCCACCACAAAAAGGGCTGCTATAAACATTTTTGTACATGTGGGTCTTTTTTCCTTTTTTATGATCTCTTTGGAATGTAAGCCCAGCAGAGACACTATTGCATCAAAGGGTATACAAAGTTTTATAACCCTTTGGGCATAGTTCTATATTGGAACTCCAGAATGGTTAAATTAGCTTATAACTCCACCAATAATGTATGTGTACCAGTTTTCCCCCATCCTCTCCATCATTTGTCATTATCTTTTCCTGAGGCTATTTTTAATTATCCTACACTATTTGGGAAAAATACATTAATAGATAGTTTAAATATATAATATTTTGAATGTAGTAATTTAATTTTTTTAAAACTCCAATAGCCACATCATTTTTTATCTATTTGAGAAATGACATGTTTGTCTGGAGTCCTGAAAGTAGATGGGAACGACCTAGGGTATTTTAAAACTCAGTAATATCAGGTCTATATTTCAGCAGGCTATCTAGCACAGATGGTTTTCACAGTAACCTTCATTTTCTTTAGGAGTCTGATCATAATCACATTGATCTGGTTCCACTGAAGTCACTGGCTACTAGGAAGAAATTTGTATCTGATTATATGATATGCTGTGACAATGGTGGCAATGGTTCAATATAATGAAAAGTGTTGAATATATCATATGATCATTAGAATATAAACTCTTTGAGAGAAAGGACCTCTTTTTTATCTCTGAACCTCCAGCACCCAGCACAGTGTTTTGCAAATTAATAGTCATTTAATAAATGTTTATTGAACAAATGAATAGGTCCTGACACCTTCTAGCAATATAAAAATTAAGTTTTATTATTATAAAAGTGACATCTTATAAAATACATATCATATGAATTCAGTTATGATAAAAACAAATTATTTTTCATAATCTGACTTTATAGAGTAAAATTATTTAGTATAATTACCTTTTAAGGTGTTATTTTTATTCTTTACTATCAGAATCACAAAGGGAGTGAATTTGTATTTTATTTTCAGCTTTATAACAGATCATTCCAGGTTTGACATTTTTTTCTTACACTGAATTTTGCAATATTTATTACAGATTAGTAATGATACTTTCTTATGTTTTTTCATCTTGAAGGTTATAAAAAAGGAATTTATATTTCTGAAAGAAAAATAAAAGATCATGAACTCATGTAATAGGTTTAAACCTGCAAGATACTTTAGAAGCCATCTAATCTAATCCTCTCTTTTGAAAGGTAAGAAAACTGAGGACTCTTTGAAAAGTGGTCACTATTTTTTGATCACATATGGAATAAGTTGAAGAGCTGGTATTAGAACTCAGATCTTTGGGTTCTGAGTCTTGCATTCTTTTGTATCACTGTCATGGTTTACTGAAAGGATAAACTGGATATATTTTCTGTATTAGAAATAGAAGTCATAAGAATAGTTTTGAATGATTATCTGTGTTTAGCATTTCATCCTTATTGGGTTTCCATGTTTGAGTGGACATTAACAACCTTGATATTCAAAGGGTGTTGTAGTGAGTGAGATATTTATAAGTCAGATTAATCTTTGATTGAGCAGAACAATGACCTTTGAGTTTGCAGACAACATCTGGAGGAAACAGCTGGATAATTGATCAAGTGTTTCTTCAAGAGAAAGTGTAATATAGTATTCCTGTGGTCCTGTTTAGAGATTTTCAATTCTCACATCATGTGGCACACAGTGGTGCTATTAATTAGAAGCTAGTGGAAACTGAAGTCAATCCCTCTGTCAAGCACAATATTATTACATAGAGGAGATTAGAAAGTCATGCAACTTTTCCAAATTGAAACATGCAATTTAATAGCCAGGATAATAGACTCCCTAGTATAAAGTCAATATTTTCCAATTTCTAGACATATATTACCTTGATATTTTTTGCTTAAATGTGCAATACTGAAATGAGCTTTCCTTTTAAACATTAAAAAATAATAATTGTGCTAAAAGGCTACTGAGTTCTTATTCACTTCTAAAATCCTTTACTCCTAGCTTAAGTTTAGTTTACCTCTTTAAGATTATTTTTATTGAGGCCTCATTTTCCTTCCTTTTTTAAATTTTAAAGTGATTTCTTATATTAAAACAATTGGGCTCTATCATATTAAATTTTTTTATATATTAGATTTTCCCCAACAATACTGTAAATTCCTCAGAGGTACAAACCACATCTTAAACTCTTGTATATCATATAATACCTAGTGTTTACAGAAAACATGATAGGTATTCAGTAATTTTTTTGTGGTTATTTACTTTCAATTTAAAAATTTAGATCAAAACATCTGGGTTAGGAATTT
Organism: Sarcophilus harrisii; assembly: GCF_902635505.1. Taxonomy (NCBI): domain Eukaryota; kingdom Metazoa; phylum Chordata; class Mammalia; order Dasyuromorphia; family Dasyuridae; genus Sarcophilus; species Sarcophilus harrisii. Next base: position 372,239,853 of record NC_045428.1, read on the forward strand.
CTTGAGAGAGAAACCCATTCAACTAATGTGGAAGTTAAACTATACCATAACTACATTCTGTAATTTGACATAGAATTTGGCACCTGGAGAAGAGTTTCATGTGATCAATATATTTTACTTAAATTTTGAAAGATCTGGAATTTCACCAACTTGGTAAGTTTTTTTTTTTTATGTCAGAACTTCTGTTAACATAATTCCTACCTGCCTTTTCACAATTAAATTGGTTTCAATTCAGGGTCCATAAACTTAAAAAAAATATTTTATGCATTTATACATGATTCTTAGATGTTTGTAGATATCACTATACTGACAAAAGAATCTATGGCACACACACACAAAAAAAAGTTAAAAAATAACAACAACCCTAACTTAGTAGATTTTTATTCTCTTTACTCCTCAATTTCCTCTTTTTTATTATAGCTTTTTATTTACAAGACATATGTATGGATAATTTTCAGCACTGACCCTTGCAAAATCTTCTGTTTCAATGTTTTCCCTTCCTTCCCCCCACCCTTTCCTCTACACAGCAGGTAGACCAATACATGTTAAATATGTTGAAGTATATGCTACATGCAATATATGTATACATATTTATACAGTTATCATGTTGCACAAAAAAATTCGGATTTAGAAATAAGGTAAAAATAACCTGAGAAGGAAAACAAAAATGCAAGCAGACAAAAACAGGAGGAGTGAAAATGCTATGTTGCGGTCCACACTCATTTCCCATAGTTCCTTCATTGGGTGTAGTTGGTTCTCTTCATTATTGAACAATTGTAACTGATTTGGTTTCATCTCATTGTTGAAGAGAGTCACATCTATCAGAATTGATCATCATATAGTCTTGTTATTGCTTTGTATAATGATCTCCTGGTTCTGCTCATTTTGCTCAACATTAGTTCATGTAAGTTTCTCCAGGTTTTTCTGAAATCATCCTGCTGGTCATTTCTTACAGAACAGTAATATTCCATAACATTCATATGCCACAACTTATTCAGCCATTCTCCAGTTGATGGGCATCCATTCAATTTCCAGTTAAAGACTTTTATTTTCAAAACATATGCATAGATAGTCTTGAACATTCACTCCTGCAAATCCTTGTGTTTCAAATATTTTCACTCCCTTCTCCCCACACCCCCCAGATGGCAAGCAATCCAATATATGTCAAACATGTACAATTTATTTTTATTTATTTTTATAATTATCATGTTGCTCAAGAAAAAATAATATCAAAAAGGAAAAAAAATGGAAAGCAAATAAAATGCAAGCAAACAACACAAAAAGAGTGAAAATGCTGTGTTGTGATCCACACTCAGTCCCCACAGTCCTCTCTCTGAATGGAGCTGGCTCTTTTCATCACTATTAGTACTGGCCAGAATAATCTCATTGTTAAAAAAGAGCCACATGATGAATATTGATCATTATATAAGCTTCCTGTTGACATGTACAATGATCTACTGGTTCTACTTAACTTCACTTATCAGTTCATGTAAGTTACTCTAGGTCTCTCTGAAATCATCCTGTCAATGATTTCTTATAGAATAATAATATTCTCTAATTTTTATAGGCTATAATTTATTCAGACATTCTCCAACTGATGGGCTTCTGTGCCACTACAAAAAAGACTGCCACAACCATTTTTGCATATATATGGGTCCCTTTCCCTTCTTTAAGATCTCTTTGGCATATAAGCCCAGTAGAAACACTGATGGATCAAAGGGTATGCACAGTTTGATAGTCCTTTGGGCATAGTTCCAAATTGCTCTCCAGAATAGTTGCATTAGTTCATAACTCCACCAACAATATATTAAAGTCCCAATTTTCCCACATCCCCTCCAAAATTTATCATTATCTTTTCCTGTCATCTTAGCCAATCTGAGATGTGTCTAGTAGTACCTCAGAGTTGTCTTAATTTTCATTTCTCTTATCAATAGTGTCAAATTTATAAAATGTTGAAAAAAAGATGTCCAATACAATTTCTTAAATGTAGGAATTAATAATCTAAAGGAGGTAATAAGCTAGGCACACAACAATTCTAAATATTATAAAATTAAGTCATTATAAAAGCATGAATACTATTTCTGGGACTTTAGAGAAGAGAGAATCATTTCTAGCTTGGGACCATGCAATTCTTAAAAGTGAACAATTTGTTAAAACTTGATTCAAAGTTATATGTAATCTCCCACACACCTTATTTCCTGATCAAAAGAAATACTTTTTTGAAAAGAGGAATTACCATCTAATGTTCTGAATTAAAATTCAAAGACTTTGATAATACAGTTTAACATAATGAAAAATAGTTGAAATTTCACATTTATAATAAAAGAAATTGGAATTAAGCTCATTCACTCCCAATCAGGAGATAGGTTTGGATTCTGGACATAGATGCTATTCCAGCATATGAATTTCTGCTTTGTGAATTCTTTGTGACTTTCAGTATCATCAATCATGTTCCATTGTAATCCGCACTGCATAGGAGACTATTTTATGATGAGCATTATCGTTGTAGTATAGTAAAGAGCATTGTTAATGAAGCATAGAAAAAGAATAAATTCAGCTAATGGGTATATGTGTCAAGTTTCAATTAGGGATATGTTGAAACCTAAAAAAGAAGAGATGGGCATACAAATTTAAACCTTTGACCTTCATTGTAAAGAGCAAAGCTTGAGAGGAAAATGAACTTTTTTGAATGAAGAATCCTAATTTCATTGCATAGAAATCAGTTCTATGACTTTTAGTGATTCACATTTCTTGATGCTGCTTCACAGTTTTAAAAATATGAATCTGAAGGAATTTTCTTGTTAAAAAATATTACTCTGTATCACAGAAGTTATGTGACATAGTGGTTAGAGGGATGATTTTTCAGGAGGAAGAACTAGCTTCATATCTATTTTTCACAAAAACTGGGTGAATGATCCTAGATAAGTCATTAATATTTTGATGCCCCTGGCAATTTTCTAAGACTATAGAGAACTAACCTATTTTCCTAGAGATTCCTCATCCAGAAGTTCTCTTTATCAATGAAATCTCAGACCCAGGCCCTCTCCCCCTCTCTCTATCAAATATAAGAAATGGAAAAGAGCATTAGATAATTGCCAATCAAGAATATAAGTGGAATCAAAACTATATTATATAAGGAACAGAGTAGGTGAAGATAAGAAGACTGAGGTAGGGGCATAATTTGCTTTAAGAATGTAATGGGTTACCACAGGTCCTGAAATCATATCTACCTACAATCAATAGCACTAGCCCTGTGGTCAAAAGTATCACATCCAGCAAAATTATCTATGATGAGAATGATAAAATGAATGAAACAAATGTATATTCAAAAAATTTTCAGATTTTCAGGGCTTTTATCATACAAATCCAAACTTAATAGAAAATTTAACCTATAAGAGCCAATATCAAAGATCACTTCCAAGACTCAACATGGACAAATTGTTTATATGTTCGTTTTTGTTTTTGTTTATTTTTTTATAGGAAATGTCTAACATGTTTAATACTGACATCAGTAATAAGGCAACTCAAATGATTTGGGACAGAGTTAAGGCAAAAGTTGTAATTATGTCATACAAATGAGGTACAGAGGAACAATAGAAATAGAGGCATTAGAGGGGGGAGGAGGGCTCCTAGTTCTGAAAAAAACCTACTTATAGCAGAAATGAGTTAAATAGGCAATGCTACATATATACTGTGAAGAATATAGCAGCTTTCAAAATCTATAAAGAAATAAAGGGGGAAGAATGGGAGGACCGGGAAGCAAAGGGTGCTGGAAGAAGACAAGGGAGGGATCCATGGGTGGGGGAGATTAAATAATAACAAGGCAAATTAAGAGCAGAATTAAAGTAAAGGGTCAGCAAGGCTAGGAAAGATATCTGTGTGTATGTGTATGTATATATTTACATATGTATACATATAGATATATTCTTTCTTAACTATAGCCTTTTTGGGGATAGTGGGAGAGATGAAAAGGGGGCAAGGAGAATAAAATAGAAAAAGATGCACAACAAAGACCAAAAGAAGAATTTATAAGGAAATAAATAAAAGATGGACACTCATGATTATAACAATAATATATATATCTATATAAATCTATACATATTTATACATACATAGCTATATCTATATCTACACACACACACACACACACACACTTTCTTGAACTGGCATTTGTTGTTTTAAATTTTGAATCCTTCCTGATGTTCTGCTGGTCACATGGTAATGTTCCCTTTTGTTTTGTTTTGTTTTGTATTCCTTTCTGTTTTTCTTTTTTCTTATGTTTCTTTAAATAAAATGTTACAAAAGATGTTAGGTGTTGTTGTCTGGCAGGAGTAAGTTTATTCTTGTGGTCCCAAAGGAAAGAATATGGCTTTATGCTTAAACATTAACCAGGTAGGCAGATTTTGTCTCAGTTGGAGAACATAATAAATTGAGTGCTGACTCTGAAGATCTGAGTTAAAATGTAGCCTCAAACACATACTAAGTTGTATGATGCTGGGGAAGTCACTTCAACACTGATTGTTTCAGTTGCCTTAACAGTGAAATGAGAGTAATAATAGTAAAATTCTTAACATAATGTCTGACACAAAGTAACTACTATCTAAATGTTAGCTAGTAGTAGAAGAAGGAGGGAGAATAAGAAGGCTAGATTTAGGCAATCATAAGCCAAACCATGAAGGATTAATCATGGAAAGGTTTAAAAGGAAATGTACTATGCATTTAACAAAAGCACCTTTGTTTCTTGGCTTCAATATTTCACTGTACACACATAAACCAAATTTTATTAAGCATCCTCTATATTCAAGGTGGGACAGCTAGATGGTACAATGGAGAGAAGAGCAGGCCTAGAATAAGATTTGAGTTCAGATTTGGACTCAGACAGATACTTTTTAGCTGTGTGATATTGGACAAGTCACCTAATCCTGTTTACCACAGTTTTTTCATCTGTAAAATGAGCTGGAGAAGGAAATGGCTAACTATTATGTTTTGCCAAGAAAACCACAAATGTAGTCACAAAGAGTCAGATGTGACTGAAATAATTGTACAAACATAGCACCAACATGTTCAAGACACTCCGATAGACTCTGAGAGTACAAAGACAAAAATGAAAAATACCTCATGCACTCAAGGGGCTTATGTTCTACTACAGAATGCAACATCTAAACAGAAAACTAAATTCAAGATAATTTAAGAGGGGAAAAAATACAAAATAAGCAAACAAAAGCAAGTAAGCAAACTAACAAATAGGGAGATCAGAGAAAACTTCTAGGAAAAGGTGGCACAAAAGATGAGGCCTGAATTAAACTAATGATTCTAAGTGGTAAAGGTAAAAGAATGTATTTCAGTTATGCTGGAGGTGCACAGCATCTAGGTAGTTCAGAATAAACAAATAAGCTAGTTTGGTAAGCGTTTTTTCATATTTGAAGGGAAGTAATGGGGAACGTTCAGAAGGCCTGTTCAGAAAGCATACTCAGAAGCCTGAGTATGACCAATGTCGCTAATTCTGAAATGAGGTTCTATGGAAGAATTCGACAGTCAAAGTTAACTGAAGTGGGTGGAGGCAAAAAAGTTGTCCAGGGCATGAGAAGCTTACCTGGATTAAACTATTTGTTTATTTCTATATGCACTGTGCAGAACCCCAATTCTTTCTTTAACTTTGCTACTTACTGCCTCTCTGTCTCTGTCTGTCTCTCTCTCTCTCTCTCTCTGAGAGATCCTAAAATGAAGACTTCAGGGAGCATTGAACCCAAATTCCAGAGATATCAGGAGAGGAGTGAGAGTGGGGAATGTGGACAGCCAGAAAGAAACAATTAAATAGCAAGGAAACAATATGAATTACACAGGACTTGGCAACATTTGCATTATAGGATTGGAGGTCTTGGAGTGTGATATTCTGGGAGGCAAGGGAACTTGATTGCAAACAAGAATCAACTGCTTAGCAAATTTGAGCATAATTTTTTTCAGAAAAAAATGGACATTCAATGATACAGGGGACTAGAGCTGAATAGAAATTTTCATTTTCATATGCAAGACTCAGGAGAAGCAAGAAGCAGTAAATAAGAAAGAAAATGATGGGGGCAGCTAGACGGCAGAGTGGATAGAGTACTGCCCCTGAAGACAGGAGGAACTGAGTTCCAATCTGGCCTCAGACACTTTATACTTCCTACCTGTGTGACCCTAGACAAGTCACTTAACCCCAATTGTCTCAGCAAGAAAAGAAAAAAGAAAAAAGAAAGAAAAAAAGAAAAGAATGAAAATTATATCAATGGCAAAATGTTATTCAATATAGTGAAATTGTGTAATGGGCTGAAGCTCGAGTTGATGCACTGAGGTCCCAAGCACATGAGGCTAAATAGTAATTGGACCATACTCTATTAATATATATGCTTAGAGAAAGAATGCCCCCCGCCCACTCTTTGTGCAAGTCCTCGTATGTTGTATAGGAAATGATGATTTTGGTGGGTGGAGGCAGAGGGGTGGGAGAGAGAAGTGGAAAGAGACTGCTAGCTGGCATCTTGTTGCAGCTGCTCACATTGTTAATCCCCCTTCACTCAAAAAGAATAAAGATTGAAGATTTTCCCTTAATCTGAATTCCTGACTGATTTTAAACTATGCGGTTATCACAAAAGTGTTTAAATTCTAGCATGAGAAGATGATACTTCTAACTCTTAAGAACAGTATCATAACCAAGACAGATAAAAGGAGTATACTTAGAGGATGTAAGTATAAGTTGACATTACTGTGATTGAAAAAAAATATTAAGGGATGATAAAAAAAAAGAATTGTACTGGGAAAAGAGGAAAGGAGAAATTTGAATAGAGTAAATTATATCACATGAAGAAGCATTAAAGCCCATTTACAGTAGAGGGAAGGAAGGCAGAAAGTGAACATTGTTTGAAAATTGCTTTCACAGATTTGGATCAAAGAGGAAATCACATACACATTCATTTGGGTATGAAAATCTATCTTGTCCTATAGGAAAGTAGGAGGGGAAAGAGGACTGAAAAAAGGACAGGGGCTGATAAAAGAAAGGAAAAATGTAAGAGGGATAAAGGGAAAATAGAGGGAGAGGACTAAAGGTGGCTAGATTGAGACAGGCTGTGATCAGAAGCAAACACTGATGAGTAGAGATAGGGTAAGCGGAGAAAGCAAAATATTTTTTAAAAAGGAAGGGAATGTGAGATGGAATGAAGATGCTGGAGAAGACACATGTCTTTTTCTCATATCTTCCCACTATCCTCAGACTAAATAGCAAATCCAGCCTCTGAATTACTTCTGCACTGGCAGAACTCACAAATCAAATTACCAGCAGAAGATAATTTCAAAAATCTCTAGAAAAGGTCTGTTTCAATTGGGGATGGAGGAAAGTGGACCAAGTGCAAGCAGGCCAAGCATAGACACTGAGCAGACAGCACACTATATCGGGGTGGGAGAATCTTGGGGAAGGAATCTACAGCAGTGTTGGCTGCTCTGCCCTGGCTGCAAGCCAATAGATCAGCAGAGAAGTTATAAAAAGTTGGATATAAAATATCCAACACAAACACAAAAGATAAATAGTGAATCCCTAAAACACCAGAATTTTACATGAGCTGGTCAGGCCTACACAGCACTGGAAGTCAGTCAACACTGACTCAATGCTGCTGCTGCTTGTAGAAGAAGCTTTGACAATCTCCCTTGCTCTAAAAGCAGATCTCAACTTTTATTTTAAAATGAGCAAGAAAGTAAAATGAAGTCTGACCATAGGTAGTTTTTATGTTGAAAGAGAAGAACAGATTTCAAACTCTGAGGTCACTAGAAGCAGATTGTCTCCAATTGAAACCCGAAAGGGTGATATAAATTGGTTCCCCTCTCACAAGGCTCTCTTGGAAGAAATCATCTGGATACTTAGAGGGTAAGTTAGGTGAGTTACAGGAAGAAATAGACAACAAAATAATGCTAGTGGTGGGCTTCAACCTCCACCTCTCAGATCAGATAAATCTAACCAAAAAATAAACAAGAAAGAACTTAGGGAGGATAATAGAATTTTAGAAAAGATAGACACGATAGACTTCTGGAACAAAAATTGAATGCAAATAGGAAATAATATATTTTTTGTCTCAGCGGTGTACACAAAAATTGATCATGCATTAGGCAATAAAACTCTCACAATTAAATGTAAAAGACCAGAAATATTATATGCAACTTTTTTTTTCAGATGATGATGCAATAAAAATTACATGTAATAAAGGGCCATGGAAACATAGATGAAAAAGTAATGGGAAACTGAATAATCCTAAAGAATAAGCGAGTCAAAAACATGTCATAGAAACAATAATTTCACCGAAGTGATGAGAATAATGAGACATCACATCAGTATTTATGGGATAGAGCCAAAGTGATATTTAGAAGAAGTTTTATATCTCTGAATGCTTTTAAGAGTAAGGTAGAGAAAGAACAATTCAGTGAACTAAGCATGCAAATAACAAAAGCTGAAAAAAGCACAAATAATAAATACCAAATTAAAAATTCTGAAAATTAAAGGCAAAATTAATGAAATCAAAAGTAAGAAAACTATTGAACTTATAAATAAAAGTATGAGCTGTTTCTATGAAAAAATCAATAAAATAAATAAACTTTATTTTAAATTTGTTTAGTAAAAAGAAAAAAAATACCAAATCACCAATATCAAAACTGGAAAGGATAAATTCACCACCAATGAAGAGAAAATTAAAACAACAATTAGGAGCTATTTTGCCAAACTATATGCCAATAAATCTCGCAATCTAAGTGAAATAAATGGATATTTACAAAATTATAAATTGCCCAGATTAAAAAAAAATTAAATAATCTCAAAAGAAATTTAACAAGTCATTAATGAGCTCCCTAAAAAAATCTCCAGGGCCAGATAGTTTTATTCTTGAATTACACCAAACATTTAAAGAACAATTAATTTCATTACTATAAAAACTATTTGGGAAAAGAAATGAAGAAGGATTTTTACCAAATTCCTTTTATGACACAATTATGTTACTGATACCTAAACCAGGAACAACCAAAACAGAGAAAGTTATAAATAAATTTCTCTAATGAATATTGTTAAAAAAAGTTTTAAATAATATATTAGAAAAGAGATTATAGCAACATGTCAGAAAGATCATACATTATGACCATGTAGGATTTATACCAGGAATGCAGAGCTGGTTCCAAATTTGTAAAACTATTAATATCAATGACCATGCCAATAACAAATCCAATAAACATCATATTATTATTTCAGTAGATGCAGAAATAGCTTTTGAACAAATACAGTATGAATTCCTTTTTCAGAAAAAACAAACAAGAGATTATAAGAATAAATTGTTCTTTCCTTAAAATGATAAGTAGTTTTTATCTATAACCATCAGTAAACATTATATGTAATGAGGAATAGTTAGAATCATTCCCAATAAGCTCAGGGGTGAAATAAGGATTACCATTATTATTCAGTATTTTACTGCAAATGTTAATGTTAGCAATAAAAGAATAAAAAGAAATTGAAGGAATTAAAATAGGCAATGAGCAAACAAAATTATCACTCTTTGCAGATATTATGATGGTATCAGTAGATAATCACTCTATTGTTCAACAAAAAATAATGACCAGAAAGATTTTCGAAAAAACCTGGAAAGATTTCATGAACTGATTCAAAATGACATGAGTAGAACCAGGAAAATATTGTACACAGTAACAGTAATAGTGTGTGATGATCAGTGATAATTGCATTACCTCTTCTCAGCAGCACAATGGTCCAAGACAATTCAAAAGACTTATGATCACAAATACCATCCACATCCAAAAAAATAGCTATAGTCTTTATAAAGAAATAACTATAGTCTGAATGCAGATGGAAGCATTATATTTTCATTTAACTTTTTTTTGGTGGTTTTTCTCTTTTGTTCTGTTTCTTTTTTCACAACATGCTTAATGTGGAAAGTTGTTTACATGATTGCACATATATAACCTATATTAGATTTCTTATCTTCTTGAAGATGGGGGATAGAAGGCAGGGAGGAAGAAAAAAAAAAGAAAGCTAAATCTTATAAAAAATTAATGTTGGAATTAATGTTGTATTTAAATGTAATTTGAAAAAATACTGGGGAAGCTAGATGGCATAGTGGAAAGAGCACCAGCCCTGAAGTCAGGAGGACCTGAATTCAAATCTAGCCTCAGACGCTCAATAACTTCCTACTGCTGTGACCCTGGGCAAGTCACTTAACCCCAATTGCCTCAGCCAAAAAAAAAAATTCTATTTACCATAAAAATAAATGTATTTTTTATATATTCCAAGTTTGTATAAATTTCTCAGTCACTATATTTTTTTATCATATATTATTATTTTGTCATAAATAGAATCTGTCCAAGAGTTTAGGAAGGAAAAAAAAAAAGATACTATATTTAAAAAATGGTTTGGGCAGACAGTCACTTGTTTTACCTAAAGTAATTTCTGGCAGGTCCTCTATAACTTAACCTCATTTCCCCCAGTATCCTTGCCTTTTACACATCACACCACACTCTTTGATTCACTGACACTAGCCCCTTTGCTGTTTCTTGAAAATGACACATTTCTGATCCCATGCATTTTTCTTGCTTTTCCCTGTAGTCTTGAAGTCCTAGCTTCCTTTAAGTTCAAGATAAAATCATATCAATAGAAAGTTTTTTCCCTCATAATTTTATTACATTTTCTTTGGATTATCTTTCATTTACCCTTTATCTAACTTATATGAAGTTGTTTGCATATTGTTTCCTCCATTAAGATTGCAAGTTCCTCAAAGACAATGACTTTTTCTTCTTTATGTATCCCTATCTCTTAACTCATTGCATGGCATATACAGGCATACTTCATTTTATTGTACTGCATTTATTTTACTTCACAGATATTGAGTTTTTGAGATATTGTCAGTATTTATTTGTTTATTTAGTTATTTTATAAATGGAAGATTTGAGGCAGCCCTGCATTGTGCAAAGTCAATCAATGCCATTTTTTCAACAGCTTGTACTTACATTATTATGTCTCTGTGTTAATTTTGGTAATCCTCACAATATTTCAGGATCATACAGAATCATGAAATATGTCAAGTTTATTTGTACATAATTGAAGATGAAAATGTTGCTATTTAAAGGAAAATATGACCACTTGTAATGTTTTAAATTTTTTTTAAATAATGTTTTTATATAAACAGATTTTAAATACATTTTTGGCCATTTTTTCTTATTTTTGTTTCTATCATAACTTATGTTTACAGTTTTTCACATCTGTAATATGGAAAATTACTTAAAGTTAAATATTTGCCTTAAGCTTCTTCAGCTGTTTAGACATTCAGATGAAATATTTTAAAGTTCCTTTTTCTTGAAAAAATATCCAATGACTTTTTTTTAACTAAATAAAGATGTAATAGAGAAAATTAAAAATAAAAATGTCCCCTTTATTCCCATATATAGTTTTCTCTTCCCTACTTATAGAACTATCTCATAATAAAAGAGAAAAAAGTCCAGCAAATTCAAACAATACATCAAGAAAGTATAACATATGCAAATATTTTGCCTTGATGGTCCCCTAAGTTCTCCAATATAGGGATGAAGTATGCTTCCTGATATTTTCTTTGAGAATAAATATAAATATAAAAAATTAATTTTACAACCTTCATTTTAATTTTAAGATGATTCCTCTTGTTCTTTATATTTACATTGTTTTAATTAATGTGTATATTGTTTTCCTGGTCTATTTAATTCTCTTTGCATCAGTTCATATCCTCTAAGTTTTAAGATATTGTTGATTCTTTTTAGTGGTCACAAACTCCAATAACAATACTTAGTACTCCATTTTAATGGCAACTCTTGAAGAACTTGAGAATTTTTGTTTATTTGTAGATACCTTTGCTACATTTTGTGTTGCCTAAAATATGTACAACATGGGAAATGATCTCATCTTTCTTGTCCCTTTCTTCTTATGGGAACATTTTATTTTCTAGTTATGTCTTTCTTATTAATTTTAAAATTCAACATATTTCTTTCTTGAACTTACAAATAGAAAGTCAATTTCATTATATCAAAAATAGAGAATGGATATGAAATTTAGGAACTGAGAATGATATAGTACACTATTGTTAATCAAGGTCTACAAAGTCAAGTGGAATTAAGATTAAACTATTATCCATGGGATTCTCAAATGCTTTAAAAGAAGTTCCTAGAAATAAAACATGAGAAAAATTCTGATAAGTGGAAATTGTGACTGAGACATTAAAACAAAGTGCCTTTATGTAGTGAAATATAGATAACTAACAACAATCTGAATGAAAAATAGTTTGCGTTATCATATAGCAAATTAATTCTTGTGAAATGATTTGCATTTGAATATTCTACATAATAATAGCTTTTATTTAAATACCATTTTCAGTTGACAGTATAGATGAAAATGAGTATTTTCGATATGTAGAAAGTAGGGCTGAGAGGTTTGGTGACTCAGCAGAGTCCCAGAGGCCAAAGAATTAACTAGTAGAGCTCAGATCATCATCTAACTACAAATTCAGGCATCTTTCTGAAACAACATTGTTATAGTTAGTCCTGTGACTAGAGTGAAAAGAATCGTACTCTGCAATATAAATTGTATGTTCACATACGAACACACACATATATTTAGAGAGACAGAAAGAACATGCAACTTAGAAGATAATTGGAAGAGAAGAGCTCAGAGATAAAGATATTTTCATGTGAAAACTTGTAAATTTGATTTTTTTAAATGGGCCATTACATTAAATAAAATTCTTATTAAAATAATTCCAATATCTTAGATTGAAATTTAGAAAATTAGAGGTAAAGAAACTTTTATGAAAGGAAATATCTACAAGTATTTCTCTGCAACTTTCCCTTGCAATTTTTTCTGCATTAGGTTTTGTTTGTTCAAAGAAGATATATTTTTGTGTGATAAATTTGCTTCTCTTTTCCTGCACTTTCTCTTTTTCTAATTCTAGAGCCAAATAACACATTCTTGCCTTTTCCTTATTTCCTTTTAAATTTCTCCATGATTAGCTTGTTTCACTTTTGATTCCTGTAACCTCTCCTTCTTTGTCTTCTTATTATTATTTTTCTATTAATTTAAATGATTTTAAACCCATTTATCTAAGTATTCTCTTGTTATATATAGTCTGCTACTTCTTCAGAATATATGATAATGTCCCCCTACCATTTTCTCCCTTTTCCTCTAGTTTATTTCCTTTCCCCTTACTTTCCTTACTTTTTTGTAAGATAATCAACATACCAAAATCACTCCTAGACTCTCTCTAATTTGACTCTCTCCATGATATTTGCGTCTTCTGATGACATTATGGTTCAAAAGGAGATGTTTATTTCTCCATATTAGAATGTAAAAACCACATTTGTCTTTAGTCCTTTATGATTTCTCATTGATATTAACTTCTTAACATATCTTTTGAGTCCTGTATTTTCATTTGAAAGATTCTAATTAACCCAGATCTTTTTATCTATTATATTAAAGAACCATTTTCTTACTTATAGGACCATATTTAGTTTTCTAGGGAAATTACCTTTTATTATAAAGGTATACCATACCTTTTTCTTTTTAAAAGTTGCCTTTAAACTCTCTTCCTTCGAGTCTGCTAAATCTTTCATTAACCTGATTGTGGTTTCTTGTTATTGAATAATTTCTGAATGTTTGTAGTAATCCCCCATTTCAAATGAGAAGCTTTGGATTTTGGACATAATGTTCATGGAGATATTTATTTTAAAATGACCAGTGAGTTTAACTTTCATCACCCTCTTGAGTTCTAAAATATTTCAACAGTTTCATGATTTCTTGAAACATAATGTCTAGACACTACTTGGGTTATACCTTTCAAATTGTCCAATGATCCTTAACTTCTCTCTTCAGAATCTATTTTCAGGTCCATTGTTTTTGGTTTGATATACTTTATATTGGCTTTTTTTTTCACTCTTTTATTTTGTTTTAATTCTTCTTATTATCTCAGGTCACTAATTATATTTGTTCCATTCTAATTTTCAATAAGTCTGTTTGAATAAGATTTCATTCCTAACTCAAAGTTATTCATTTTTTTCCAAGTCTTCCCTCACTAACATTTTTTTCTTTTCTATACTTTCACCTACCATGCTCATTTAATTAATGTAAATGTAAGTCTCTTTTAACTCTTTTAAAATGCTTGTTTCATTTTTTCTAAAAAAATCTAGTTGAAGAGTAGCTAGGTGTTGTAATGAATAGAGCTCTAGCCCTGAAGTCAGGAGGACCTGAGATCAAATTTGATCTTAGACATTTAACACTTCCTAGCTATGTGACCCTGGGCAAGTCACTTAACTCCAATTGTCTCAGCAAAAACAAGCAAACAAATAAATAAAATAAAAATTCTTGTTGAATTCTGTTCAAACTGTGATTGATTTTGAAATATTAGTTGTAAAGTTTTGCTGTCATTCTTTTCTTTTGCAATTATGTTTTTGGTATCCCAGTTTTTATAATATGATTTTTAAAAATTTATTTGGCTTTCTCATTTATTTAGTTTTTACTTCTCAGATTCAGAATTTGTGTTAGGCTTAGCCTTAAAACTTCTAGAGGCAATTTCTGGGTTTAGTTTGGTCCTGGGTTTCATTTAGTCTCATCTTCCTGCATCATTTTTTGACTATTGAATGCTATTTTGTTCAAGTACCTCAAAAGTGGTTTGGTTTGAGGAGCTATAAGTTTTCATTGACTCTGAAACCTTTTGAACAAGGGCAATATTTAATTTTTTTCTCCTTCAGATATGAGTTTTACCAGCTCTTTAACTGACTTTTTGGTCATGTCAACATCACTGTAAATAAAAATCTTAACTATGTTTAGATTCTCAGTTACTCTTATTGTAGTTAGAGTTTCAGTAAAATGCTCTTAATTCATCCACTGTCCCCAGCACTGAAAGTTGTGCAGGTTCATAGTGACAGTAATTATTCTGCTGCAAGCTTCTAAATGGACTAGAGGCAAGATTTCAGGCCATGCCCCTTTCCAGGGATCAGAACCACAGGACTGTTGCTCACTTTTATTCATGCTCTCTGCCAAGTACAGCACCTAATGTGCACAGATTCTCCTTGTCCTGGATGCAGGTCCTTTCTTCAATCTGTTGCCATTCAGTACCCATTCTCATTCTTTGCACAGTTTAACGTCCCTCTGTACTGGAGCTATCTAGTTGCTAACTAACTAGTTCTTCTTGGCCTCACACTTTTCCTGGTGGGAAGGTTTCATGCAGTTAATTCTTGGATAAATCCTATCTCCAGCAACAAAACAAAAAACAAACAAACAAACAACAATAATAACTTTTGTTTGTTTTCCTATTCCAAACAGGGCTAGAGAAAGAACAGATTGCTGCTTTTCCTTAGGGTTCCTCCTTAGAAATCACTCTGGTGTGTTTTCTAGGTCTTCAGAGAGTAGCGAGTTGGAAACTGAATTGTTTCCTCTTACTCAACTATCTTGGTCTGTCTTCCTAAAACCTGTGCTTTTTAAATTCACATTTTCATAATTTAATAACTTTTTATTTTTATAAAAAACTTTTTATAATACTTAATTTAATACTTCCATTACTTCCTTTGTAGCACCCTAATTCAATAATGCATTCTGGCAGAAAACAAATAAAAATGAGCATGCTCAAGTTGTAAATACAAAACATACATAAAATAGAATTGGCTGTTTATTTCTCATTCTTTAACAAATATTATTTATTTTAAAAACCTATTCTAATACCAGAAGCAAGAGACAAGGTATAGTTATTGCTTTGAAATGAAAATTCATTAAATAATTCAAGTTGTTTTACTGTATCTGAAAATAAGACAGAGGCAATATAATCCTTACATATTTTAATTATGAAATGTAACATTCATTTATCATAATGGATAAGCTAATCAATATTAAGCTTTCTAATATTCTTACTCCAATCCCTCTAGTTAATAATTACTTATTCTCACATCCAATCCTTTTATAATCTCATTCAGGTTCCCTTAGGGTTTTTAGTAATTATGTATAATTCCTATATTATTTTCATTGGTTATTTATGAGAGTATGGATTTCTTTTGATTGAATATGCATTTGTGTTAGGATTTTCTTTTTAGCTATTTTGTAATTAATATCTTCTAGCCAGGTGCTTTTGCCTTCTATTTCTTGTATAAATTTCCACAATTCTTGGTGGCATATAGTACTATTTCCTCAAATAGCTTATTTTAATAATAGCTAATATTCATATAGATACTTGCATTATCCATTTTGTTTCTAACAATATCCCTCTGATGCAAATGTCCAATATTACTCAAATAGTAACACATTATTGCTATTTTTTCCAGATGGGAAGAATATCTAAGGAAGGATTTCAACTTAAGTTTTTCTCATTTCAGATACAGAATTCAATCCCTTTCAAAGGGTCTAAATCCAAAGGTATCTTGAGATTATAATCAATTAAAGTTATTTTCAAACACTAGAAAATCTAAATTTACATCTTGAAATAGAATTTAATGATATAGATATAGTGCTATTAATAAATGTCATATTATATATTAGATCAACATTTGCCAAACTACACCTCACAGGTGAAATCCAGATCACCCTCTGTTTTCATATAGCTCTTTTATCAATATATTTTTTTTTAACTTTTAAATAAAATTTTATTCTGTTTAAAATATAAAAATCACCCACACCTAGTTGCTGTTCAAAAACAGTTGGGATCCAGATTTGACTACTCAATCTTAGTTTTCCAGCCCTTTTCTCTGTAGAAAAAAGTCTGTGTTTAGGTACATTAAAAAAATGATCAGCATTTTCCAATCTATTTAACAAAAAGTCATCATGTGATTGATTACTATGTGAAAGTTGAAGTGAATCTAGGAACAAAAAATTAGAAATCAGGTTTAGATATCCCTTCTGTATAGAAGCATCGAAGAAAGTTTCATGGAAAAGGAGATAACATTTGAATTGTGTCTTTAAGGATGAATCTGGGTACGAATGTGAACTGAAATATAAATTTTAGAGGTTAGTTGTGTTTGTGAGATTTGTTAATGGAAAGACTGAGTTGCATGGAAGCAGAAAAATAGATCTGACTTCAACTCTGTGAGGAAAAAGCTCAGAATGTAAAGGTAGGAAAACTTCAAAAATTGAGATCTTAGGGGCAGGGAGAGAAGAAGCAGTGAGGTTTCTAAAGATTAGAGCTGAAAGAAATGTCACTGTAGTGAGGTTTAGTACAAATCATGATTTGTGGCATCAGGTATACTATAGAAACAAATTATTCACTGGTGAAGTTCATGTGGTAATGAATGAAAAAAATGGGAAGCAGTATACTTATTGTATACTTTGAAGGTCTGTGCTGGCTTTAACTTTCTCACTCTTAAAGTGGCTCATCTAGACTGAACACTTTAACAACCATAGGCAACATTATGACCAATAAAGAATAAAGCATTTATTAAGCCCTTACTATGTGCAAAGCAAAGAACTAATTCAGAGGATAGCAAGTCACTTTTGGAAAAAAGGACTTTGAACTTATTTATTCATTCTTAGATGCCATTTAAAGGTCACATAACAAATTTAGTTTCAGGAAGTAAAGCAGTTTTTAAAGGTATATTAATTGGCATAAAAGGCAATACTATATTCCATTATTCAGATGATTATGCTTATTAATGCAATATCATTTGATATGTATGATAAGAGATTCTAGCAGATGTCCTTTTGATGTAAGATATAAAGCAGCACATACCTCATTAAATGTCTCATCAAAAGCATAAAAATGCAACCATTAATCTATATTTTATAAATCTCCTATAATAGCACTTCAAAAAAAAATCCATAGTACACAAATGAAAGAGAAGGAAGTGATATTTTTAAAAAAATCACATATGGTTTAATCCTTTCTTTTTGAATTCTATCACACATCTATGGTTCATTTGCGCTAAGAAGTTTTTTTTTTTCTTTAAGAATCTTAATTCCAAAGAACTTAAATGATAATATATCAGCAAGTCTAATAGAAAGGATGACCATTTAACAGAACCAAAACCTTGAATGACCTTTTTGTTAGAAATGCTATGTAATGATTCCTTGAATAAAGAAAGAGGTTAAGACTAGATCACTTCTAAAGACAGACATAATAATCCTTGCTTCTAAGGAACTTAACATTTACTCAAAATAGATAATGTATAGGAAAATGCTTTGCTAAATTTAAAGTGCTATGCAAATATCAATTTTTGTTACATAGATGATGCCTCAACCTGTTGTTACTTTGATTTATAAAAGTCTTTCTACCATTGCAGGCTAATGCCTGATTTGCAATTTAAAGTATTATCTCCCCCATTAGAATTTAACCTACTGGAGGACAGGATTTCCTTTTGTCATTATTTGTATCTCTAAGGTTTAGTAAAATACTTGGCACATAATAGGATTTAATAAATACTTCTTAATTAATTGATAATGAGTTTTCTGGGGTATCAAGAGTCTATGTAACTTGTCTATGATGACAGACTTAATATGAGTCAGAGCTGTGACATGACTCCAAACCTTCAAGCCTCTATTTATCAAGCATCCTTGCCTCTTCTTGTCATTGTTCTGCTTACCATATACTCATAATATTAATATTAGGGCAATTATGGAGGACTAACACCTTTGATGTGAAGACTTGCCAAGTTTTGGGGACTTTTCATCCACTTTTGGTATGCAACTATTCTTCAACTCTCACTTGTGGCTCTGAGAAGCTTTAGCATGCAGCTACAGTTTGATAAAACTCTCTGTAGATGGACTTAACCTGGGTTGAAAGTAACAGACAGGCCTCAAACCCCTCAAAGAGATAGGAAGACCTTTCCCCTAAGCACATGAAGATGTCCCCTGGTAGAAAGGGTGAATGAAAAGAAATTTGTTCCAATGGCCATAAAAGTGCTTGAAACAGGTGGAGCACTTGGAGCTTTATCAGACATCAAAGACATTAATGTCATCCACTGCATCCCTGTCCACTGCCAATTGTCTTGCCTCTTGTTTTAACATTGGATTTCAGTGATTCTGGAAGAAAGAGTGAGGCTGATGTTTTGTGCATCTGAAATAGTTTTTGTGCAACTACTTCATTTAAAACCAATTTACACTCAGGACTATTCTTAAAAATAGTATACATATTGGCAGCCCTTTTTGTAATGGCTAGAAACTGGAAATTGAATGGATGCCCATCAATTGGAGAATGGCTGAATAAATTGTGGTATATGAATGTTATGGAATATTATTGTTCTGTAAGAAATGACCAGCAGGAAGATTTCAGAAAGGCCTGGAGAGACTTCCATGAACTGACGCTGAGTGAAATGAGCAGGACCAGGAGATCATTATATACTTCAACAACAATACTGTATGATGCTCAATTCTGATGGATGTGGCTCTCTTCAACAATGAGATAAACCAATTCAGTCCCATTTGTTCAATAATGAATAAAATCAGCTACACCCAGTAAAAGAACTCTGGGAAATGAGTGTGAACCACTACATAGAATTCCCAATCCCTCTGTTTTTGTGCACTTGCATTTCTGATTTCTTTCTCAGGTTAATTTTACCTTATTTCAAATCGATTCTTCTTGTGCAGCAAAATAACTATATGGATATGTATACATGTATCCATTTAACATATACTTTAATATATTTAACATATATTGGTCTACCTGCCATCTGGGGGAGGGAGTGGGAGGAAGGAGGGGAAAAGTTGGAACAGAAGGTTTTGCAAGGGTCAATGCTGAAAAATTACCCATGCATATATCTTATAAATAAAAAGCTATAATAAAAAATAGTATACATTATGTAAAAGAAGTAGTATTCAGAGTACCCTCTACAGAAAGAAGGTTTGAAAATTATTCAGAATACTGCTGCTTTTACATTTACCTTTTCAGAGTAGAAGGTGTTCTTAAATCTAGGTCAGCAAGGTACTTATAGTTAAGCATATACTTAGTATTTACTATGGTGATGTAATGGTTGCTCATGCTCAGTATGTTGTAGTGATGTAATCATACTGAGATATTTAAAGGAGTCTCAGACACAGCTCTCAGTCACAGATGCAAGAGAAGACTCCAGACTCCATCTTTGACCAGCCACGCAGTAGCTCTCCTGCCTCCTTCTAAGACCCCACTAAGACCAAGGAGTTGGACTGATTCTGAGGTCCTCCTAGTCCTGGACATTACATCTTTCATTTATTAATCTGGAATTTAATTTTTCATATTTACCTTCCTGTGTCCATTTTTACATCAAAGTCATTAAAGTCAAATTATATTGCATGTATGTGTTAACATAGTTTGAAGAGTCTTCTCAAATTCTTCAAACAATTTATGTCTCTTTATCCTCCAAAATAAAGACTGGCAAATCACGTGTACGTATTTACTTAGTTATCTGTGTTTTATATTCATTGTGAGATCTGTAAGATAAGAAGATAAAGCAGAGTCAGAGAGATGACACAGTGGATAAAGTGCTTGGGACTAGAGTCAGGAAAACTGAAATTTAAATCCTGCCACTAATTTACTACCTGTATGACCTTGGGCAAGTCATTTGATCTGTTTCCTCAACTGTAAAATAAGAAAAATAATAGTTCCCACCATTGTTGTTGTGAGGATTGAATGAAACAATTAGAAAAAAAATCACTTATCACAGTGTTAGGCACATAGTAGAAAATAAATGCTTATTTTCTTTATTCCTTCAAGAGTTTTTTTCTGAAATCCAATGTTAAATCCTTCAGGATCTTTCTTTTTCTTTTTTCTTTTTTTGTGTAAGCTGAATGAGCTCTGCCAAAGTTCTCTTTGTGGAGAATCCCTGAGTAGTACATCAATTGAGCTGCAATTTCTTTATCTTTCTAATTTTTTTTTAAACTGTGGAATCTCTGTAGGTTTGTGTTTTAGTTCCTTGAGTTTATGGTCATCACACTGTTGTTATTCTTTGTCCTTTGTTCTTGAAGAGAACTGTGACATCAGGAAAGTGATGTCATGACATACAAGTGAGTTGGATTTAAGTGAGGGAAGGCTCCAGCCTCATTTTCTCCTCTAGAATCATCTGGATCCAGTGGAAAGATATAGATCAGGATGACTAGAGTTGGCCTTGGGAGCACTGGAAGACCTTCTAAAGACTTTTACATTAAAAGCACCAAGAATTAAATTTTATCTTTGTAGTTTGTTGTAAGAAAAATAAAAAACAAAACCAAACTATTCTTAGCATATTCTTTCTACTTATGCAGTTTTAAGAATATTACTGTGCAAATAAATGGAAGGAAGCTAGAGTACAATCTGAGTACTGAACTGAAGTATTTTATTTCATTCACTTTCGGGCTTCTTATTTCTCTCCTTGTCAATCCATCATCCAACTGGATATTTACATAATCTTACCAAAGCATTATTATGACCATGACATCTCCATTATCTAGAAACAACAGTCACTACTGATTGTTTCTGAAATAATATATAAAGCTTTAGCCTAAGCACTTAAATCACAGCATAGTCTGGTATCAGACCATCTTTTCAGTTTTATTACTCATGGTTAGAATTATTTATATTGAAGCTAAACTGGCCTCCCTGTTATTCCCCAAACTTATTATTCCATCACCTACTTAAATTTCTTTGCACAGATTGTCTTCTAGGCTTTGGATCCTCCTCATTTCTGTTTCTGTGAATCTCCATCTTAATTCAAGGTTGTGAACATTTATCACAAGCTTTGGGAAGACTGTCATGATAACTCTAGATGTCAGTCATCTCTCCTTCCTCAAATTATCATGCACATACATATATGTGAATATATATATAGACATAAATACATACATGATAACTCTAGATGTCAGTCATCTCTCCTTCCTCAAATTATCATGCACATACATATATGTGAATATATATATAGACATAAATACATACATATCCATATAAATGCATATAAATTCATTCTCATTAGCATGTTGGGTGCTTGAAGAAGAAATTATTCCATTCTTTACATTTGCGTCTCTAGGAGTTAGAGCAGAGACTATCATATAAAACTTTTGTAAATGTTATTGACTGAATGAATCTACATACACATAGTCAAAAGTTCTTTTGCCTTGATCAAAGTTTCTGAACTTTGATTTTACAGTAGTTGGTTGCAATTATCCCTAGAGTCTTGAAGTTTCTTTTTTTCAGACTTTTTGGAAAATAATTAGAAGACCAAATATGTTACATGATTCTAAATCCAGTTTGACATTTTTTTTTTTTTGTAGCAAACATAATAATAAATTATTCAATCAAAAGAATGTTGACCTTCAAAGTAGACCTCTTGAGAAGGTTTTGTACTTATTGGCATAATGTAGCCTTTATCCAAAAGACATTTCAAAAATCCTCCTTTGGAATTTCAATAATGTGGAAATTAACTAGTAAAAAGTAAAATAATTAAATTTACTTTGATACAATAAATTTTACAGTGTTTCACACACATATACACATTTACATTCATACATATATGTACATATATACACATATAAATAATGTATATGAGTATGTATGCATAAATGTGTGTATGTGTATACATGTATCTGTGTAAATGTATATGTGTATATATCTCTATCTATCTATCTGTCTATTTTTTACAGAAGAAAGCTAGCCTTTTTGTCTTGCTCTCTTCTACCAAATAACCTAATAAATTTTGTTCCAAAATTATTTAATACTTTGGCATTTGTACTTCTAAACAACAATGTCAGAAGTGAGACTTCTTGAAGTTAAACCTAAAGACTATCTCAGACTGCAGACTCTGTATAAGTCTATATGATTTTAAGATTTAGCATAAGTAGACTTGAACTATGCAAGATCAAATTGGATATGATGGGTTCAAGTTAGCCACTGTGCAGATCCCTACTCTGAATGTTCAGAAAATTAAAGGGCTATGTTAAGTCTTAGTCTAGGGAGAGACTTCAGCAATGGTAGTATTAGCTCATGCAGTACATACAGGATAACAAATAATCTTGACTCAGTCATTCAGGGACTTGATAAGCAATTGCTAAAAACAACAACAGGAAAAGTTAAATTAGGGTGGTAATGATGAAGACAATACAGCCTGGCCCAGCATCTGCATTATGCACCTTTTGGATGCAAAATGTTCCTTTCAGATGTAAAACCTATGCACCTTTTGGATGCAAAACCCATCTCAAGTATGTCCCTTTCGGATGCAAAACCCAAATTATTTTGTTTCTGTATATAAGTAAGCCCTGAGAAAATGTGTCTTTGCAATTCTCTGACATTGCCCACTAAGAGAACATCTTAGTGTCTTTCTCTCTTTAATAAAGTGCCTTTTCTTATCACAGCCTTTTGTGTAGCGTTTCTAGCTGTGAACCCGCCCTAACTTGGTGTTTTGGAGAACTAGGAAACCAACCCATATTCCTGCCATGATCCATACCTCATCAGTAGTTCTTTTTAAAACATTTTTTTAAACATTTTTATTTGAGGTTTTGAGTACCAAATTGTATCCTTCACTTCCTGGTCACCCTCACCTCCTTTTCCTCCCTCTCTGAAAAGGCAAACAATCAGCTCTACATATGTAATTATGTAAAGTATTTCCATTTTTGCATTTTTGCAAAAAACCAAACAAAAACCTGGAACAAAAGAAAAAACTGAAAGAAAGGAAGTGAATATGGCATTGTTCAGGCTGTATTCAAACAATATGAGTTCTTCCTCTGGAGGATAGTATGGTTCATCATTAGTGCTTTCATGATTGTCTTCACCGAGTAATTTTGCAATTATTGTTGTACTGTTCTCATACTTCTGTTCACTTCACTGTATATTGGTTCATGTAAGTCCAGATTTTTCTGAAATCATCCTGCATTTCATTTCTTATAGAATTATCATATTCTATTATAATCATAAAGCACAATTTGGCCATTCCCTAGTTGATGACACTACCTTCAATTTCCATTTTTTTAGCCGCCACATAAAGAGGGGCTACAAATATTTTAGATAAATAGTCCCTTTTCATAAAAAGGTATGATATCTTTGGTATATAAACCTAGGAGAGATATAGGGTCAAAGGGTATGCAGAATTTTTTAGCACTTTTGGTATAATTCCAAAATGTTCTCCAGAATTTTTCAATCAGTTTATAACTCCAATAACAGTGCATTAGTGTCCCAATTTTCCCATATCCTTTGCAGTATCCAATATTTTCATTTTTTGTCATATCAACCAATCTAATAGCTGTGAGGGGGTACCTCACAGTAGTTTTAATTTGTATTTCTTTAATTAGTAGCAATTTAGAGGAGTTTCTTATATGACTTTAGATAGCTTTAGTTTCTTCATTTGCAAAGTGTCTTCATGTTTTTAACTGTTTATCAATTGAAGAGTAACTTGTATTTTTATAAATATGAATGTTTTCTAAATATTTGAGAAATAAGATCTTTATTAGAAATAACTGTTGCAAAAATCTTACCCATTTTCTTCTTTCATTATCATTTTAGCTGCATCACTTTTTTATGCAAAAACTTTTAATTTAATCAAAATTATCTATTTTACATTTTATAATTCTCTCAATATCTTTTTTGGTCTTAAATTCTTCCTTTATCCATAAATCTGACAGGCAAATTATTCCTTGTTCTCTTAATTTGCTTATGGTATCATCCTTTAGGATCACATATATACCCATTTTGATCTTATCTTGGTGTAGGATATAAGATATTGGTCTATATTTTGTTCTACCATACTGTTTTGTAGTTTCCCAGAAGTTTTTGTCAAATAATTTTTTTGTTTATGAAATTTGGATCTTTGGGTTTATCATACAATAGATTATATTATATAACTTCTATAATCACAATTGAGCTCCTTGCCTCTTTCTTTGGTAAAATTAACTTTTCTCTTGATTTTGGGTCGGGGTGGGAGAAGCTCCGAGTTACCTAGGTTGGGGGATTCCATGCCCTACAACATGATACCTGTATTAAAAAACAAATCCAAAAAATTTTTATTGACAAGAAATAAAATAAAAAGTCTGTTTCTGGCACATAGATTTTGTTTTCTTAATACAATTTATTTTTTTCTTTCAGTTTAGCTTTGTTTCTTTCCACTTCCCCATGCTCCATTGAAAAAGCAACAACAGCAGCAGCAACAACACCCAATTATAAATATATTTGGTGAAATAAAACACAGGAATGTCCAAACATTTATCTTAAAAATCTGAATCTTCACTTTAACAATATCATCTTTCTGAAGGTGAGCATCATATTTCATCTAGAGTCCTCTGTAATTGAGTTGGTAATTGTGTTGATGAGAGTTTCCAAGTCTTCCCAAGATTTTTGTTTTAATTTTTAATTATTGCTCTTGTCATATAAATTGTTCTTGTTTTGCTCACTTAATTTTTTTTTGCTCACTTTCACTTTTTTCAATTTTTTGTTTCTGTTTAACTCTTTGTAACCTCATTTGGACTTTCCTTGGCAAAGGTGGTAGAGTGATTTGCATTTCCTTTTCCAGATTATTTTATGGATGAGAAAATTGAGGCAGAGTTAAGTGACTTTTCCAGAATTACACATTTAGTAAGTGTGTGCAGCCATATTTGAGCTCAGAGTTTTGTGACTACAGAGCTAGAACTCTATCCATGATGCCACCTAGCTGTTTTAGTGCCTTTGTTTCAGTTCTTATAAGTTTTCTGAGGTTTTTCCAAAAGCACACTTTTCATTTTATATTAAACAATAATATTATATCACATTCATATTACATAACTTTTTCAGCCATTCCCCAGTAGATGAAGATCATTTCAGTTTATATATATTTTGCTACCTCCCACAAGAGGTAATATAGTATTGAACTTTTTATTTTTTTTGATCACTTTGGATTATACAGTTACTGATATTGCTATATCAAAAAGAAAGCACAATTTCATAACTTTTTGAGCATAGTTCCAAATTGATATCCAGAATGGCGAGATCAGTTTACAGGTTTTCACAATAATACCTTTATGTAAATATTTTCCAGCAGCTTCTGTAAAATCTGTCGTTTTTCCTTTTAAAAAATCAACTTTGCCAGTCTGATGAATGTGAGGCTGAATTTCAGAGTTGTTTTAATTTACATTACTTAAGTAATTGCTGGTATACAATGCATTTTCATATAGCTATTAAGGAATTGAACTTCTTCCTTTGAAAATACTTAATTCAAACTAAGAAAACCATTGAACTAATTAATAAAGCTGAGAGTTGGTTTTATGAAAAAAAAACGAATAAAATAGATAAACCTTTGGTTAATCTGACTAGAAAAAGGAAAGAAAAAACCAAATTACCAGAATCAAAAATGAAAAGGGGGAATATATCACCAATGAAAAAGAAATTAAAGCAATAATTAGGAGCTATTTTGCCCAACAGTGTGCCAGCAAGTCTGACAATGTAACTGAAAAGGATGAACATTTACAAAAATATCAATTTCCCAGATTAACAGAAGAGGAAATAAATTACTTAAATAGTCCCATTTTAGTAAAAGTAATTGAACAAGCCATCAATGAACTCCCTAAGAGAAACTCTTCAGAGCCAGATGGATTCACAAGTGAATTATAACAAATACTTAAAGAACAATTAATTCCAACATTATGAAATCTATTTAGAAAAATAGATAAAGAGGGAGTCCTGTCAAACTGACACAGATATCGTACTGATACTCAAAACATAGCCTAAACAAAGGAAAAAAAAATTCAAACCAATTTCCCTAATAAATATTGATGCAAAAATTTTAAATTAAAGAAATTACAACAATTTATCAGCAGGATAATACACTCTGACAAAGTGAGATTTATTCCAGGAATGTAGGACTGGTTCAATATCAGAAGAACTATTGTCATAATCAACCATATCAATAACAAAACCAATAGAAGTCCTATGATAATCTCAATAGATGCAGAAAAAAATTTTTTTTTGACAAAATACAGCACCCATTCCTATTAAAAACATGGTGAAGCATAGGAATAAAGGGAATTTTCCTTAAAGTAATAAGCGGTATCTATCTAAAATCTAGAGCAAGCATTATTTGTAATGGAGAGAAGCTGGACATATTCCCAATGAGATCAGGAGTGAAATAAGGATGCCCATTATCAACACTATTATTCACATTGTATTAGAACGTTGGCTTTAGCAATAAGAAATTAAGGAATTTGAAGTAACAATGAGCAAATAAAACTATCTTTCTTTGCATATGATATGATGACATATTTAGAAAATACTAGAAAATCATCCCCAGACCCACTGGAAATCATTCACAGCTTTAGCAAAGTTTCAGGTTATAAAACAAAACCACACAAATCATCAGCATTTCTAAATATTACTGGCAAAACTTATCTGCAAGAGATTGAAAGAAAAATTACAATTATTTTAAATGGATTATTATTAAATGGATAAATTACAATTATTTTAAATTCTCACACAAATAAAATCAGAGCTAAACAAGTAGAAAAATATCAGTTGCTCAGGGGCTGGCCAAGCTACTATAATAAAAATCAGAATTCTGCTAAAATGGTAGCTTGTTCAGTTCCATACCAATCAAATTGCAAAAAAATATTTTATAGAATTAGAAAAATAATACTAAAATTCATCTGGAAGAACAAAAGTTTAGGAATATCAGACCAAAAACTATAAGGCAGTAATCATCAAAATCATTTTGTATTGACTGAGAAATAGAGTGGTGGATCAATGGAGTAGGTTAGACACACATGACATAACAATCAATGACACTCATAATCTAGGATTTTATAAACCCCCAAACTCTAGACTCTGTATAAAAATTCACTATTTGACAAAAAAAAAATTGCTGGGGAAAGTAGAAAATAATATGTCATAAATTCAGCATTGACCTATATCTTATACTCCATACCAAAATAAGGTCAAAATGGGTACATGATTTGGGCAAAAAAGGTGACACCATAAACAAATTAGGAGAGCAAGGGATAATTTACCTATCAGATCTTTGGAGAAAGGAAGAATTTATGACCAAAGAAGTAGAATACATGAAATATAAAATGGACAATTTTGATTACATTAAATTAGAAAGGTTTTACCCAAATAAAACAGAAACAAGATTAAAAGGAAAGCTGGCAAAATTTTTTTAGTAAATGTTTCTGATAAAGACCTAATTTGCTATAATACATAAAGAACTATGTCAAATGTATAAGAATGAAAATTATTTGCCAATTGTTAAAGGCTCAAAGGATATGAACAGACAATTTTCATCTAAAGAAATTAAAGCCATCAATAGTCATGTGAAAAATTCTCTAACTCACTATTGATTAGATAAATGTAACTTAAAACAACTCTGAGGTACTACCTCTCTCAGATTGGCTAAGGTGACAGAAAAAGATAATGATAGATGTTTGAGGGAATATGGGAAAACTGGAACACAAATGCATTGTTGGTAAAGTTATGAAATGATCCAATTATTTGAAACTACGTCCAAAGGCCTATCAAACTGTGCATATCCTTTGAACCAGCAGTCCCACTACAAGGTCTGTATTCCAAGGAAATCATAAAGGAGGAAAAAGGATTAACATATGCAAAAATGTTTGTAGTAGCACTTTTTGGGAAGCAAAGAATTGGAAAAATGAGTAAATGCCCATCAATTAGGGATTGGCTAAATAACTTGTGATATGTGACAGTAATAAAATATTATTGTTCAATAAAAAATGACAAACAAGTTCATTTTTAGAAAGGCTTGAAAAAGATTTTACTTGAAGGTGCTGAGCAAAACAATCAGAACTAGTAGTTCATTGTACACTAACAGTAAGAATGAGCAGTGATTAACTATCCAAGACTTGGTTCTTCTCATTGTTTCAGTGATCCAAGGCAATCCCAATAATGTGGATAGAACATGGCATCTGCACTCAGAAAAAAGAACTATGGAAACTTAATGTAAATCAAAACATTATATGTTCACTTTTTTTTCTGTTTTTTTTTCCCCTCTCCCCTAGTTTTTCACTTTTGTTCTGATTTTTCCCTCCCAATATGATTCATATAAAATATATATTAAAAAATTAAAAATGAGAATGAAAAAAAAATAAAAAATACTTCATTCAAAAAAAGAAAATGGT
Organism: Sarcophilus harrisii; assembly: GCF_902635505.1. Classification (NCBI taxonomy): domain Eukaryota; kingdom Metazoa; phylum Chordata; class Mammalia; order Dasyuromorphia; family Dasyuridae; genus Sarcophilus; species Sarcophilus harrisii. The sequence continues at coordinate 372,268,888 of NC_045428.1, forward strand.
TTATTCATATTATTTGATTAGTTGTCACTTAAAAATGACTGGTTCTTATAAATTTGGATCAATGTAATAAATGTATATATTTATTCATGTATCTCTGTGTGTACTGTGTACTATGTACCTATTTGAATCTTGTATTTGTAGGAGATGTTGGTCTATACCTAGTTTTTGTCTAACTGCTTTCCAGTTTTTTCTTCTTCTTTTTTTTTTTTTTTGATTAATTATTTCTTGACCCAATAATTGAAATCTTTTAGTTTTATCAAACACTGCTTGTTTGCTTCTGATATTGTATATTTTATCTGTTCCACTGATCAACCTCTCTATTTCTTAACCATTACCAAATTGCTTAGATAATTATGATTTTGTAGTACAGTTCTTTCTTTCCTATTTTTTCCATTAATGTTTTTAATATTGTTAACATTTATTTCTTCCAGATAAAATTTTTTATTAAATTTTCTAATTTTATAAAGCAATCATTTGCTAATTTGGTATGATAGGAATAAATAAATTTATGTAATGTTTACATTTTATAAAATTTATTGAGTCTACCCATGCAATTAATAATTCTCCAAATAATGCTTTTATCACACTAAAATAGCTACAATTTCAAGTAATTATAGAATCAGTCCTCATACCTCTTGAGTTTAGCCTGATCTGCCCAGTCATGCCTCTATGACTTCTGAACTATGAGAAGAAAGCAGAAAACTTATAGGCTTATATTAAGTTTCCTATCTCCTGACATCATGAGAACTGGGAATGATGGGTTACTTTACTTTCTAGGGAATGAGGTAAAAATTACTTGAGGGTTGTTGACTCTGATCCATCACTACAACGTAATAATTGCTCCTTAGAACTATTTGCCATGATGTTGCCATATTCAATTGAGAGATGCAGAAAAGTATTTTAGAATTTCTTACTGCTCCAGAGCTAACCCTATCTCCATGGACATAGAGCAATGTTAGGCCAGAGAAAAGATGAAAAGAGAAAAACCTTCATCAGATGGGTAAAAGCGAACAGAAGCTCTTTTTACTCTGTGACAAATCATCACTTCTCTCTGTTTGTTTCTCTATGGCTCTCCTTCTCCATGTTCTTCCTTTTTTCTCCCTCCCTCATTTCCTCCTTCTCTCTCTTTCTCTCTGCTTCTGTCTCTCTCTTTGTCTCCATCACTGTTTTTCTCTCTTCCTCTCTTTCTCTCTATCTCTATCACTCTGTTACTGTCTCTCTGTCATACACACACACACACACACACACACACACACACACACAGAGAAAGAGAGAGAGATCCAAACACATGCCTTAACGTTTTCACCATTACTAAAGCATTATTGATGTTTATTCTAGTATCCTGCATATCCTTTTGACACACAGACCATGCATTTAAAGAGTTCATTCTGAGTACTAAATCTTCATTTCCTATGCATTTTTAATGGGATATGTTCCAATAAAGATAGCACTGCATATACCAACAATTTAGAAATTGAAGAGCCATATTCAAATCAATGTGCCCTCTATGAGTAACTTCATTCAGCAGTTAGAGGAGGGAGAAAAGATTGCTGCATGTCTTTAGGGTAAAACTGATAACCGTGGAGACAAAATTTGCAAGAATTGCTGTATTCAAGGGTACAGAATTGATTGTGTTCTATGTTTCTGTAATTATTTTTGGTTTTATATTTGTATTTATTTAGTTTCAATCCTTCTTAGCATTATCTGTTAATTATTTTCAATAGGATTAACCAATCAATGATCACATGTCAAATGCCTCCTATGTTTTAGGAGTCAAGAAAAGTATATAAATTGTTGACTGAACAGAATATACTCTCTTTCCTATGGATAATCTCAACACATTACATTTATGTCATGTTTTATGATTTGTATTTGGTGATTTTTTTGATTTGTGAGTCCATGAATTGATTAAGTCCCTTATCTTGTCTCATTTGGAGATGGTAAGATATTTCTACTCCTTCCATTATGTAATGCTAGGCTGAATACTCCTTACTATGGAGGACCTGAACAGAAGGCTAGCACTTTATTGATTGGAGAGAGAAAGTGAGGATATGAATCCAAATAAACATAAATCATATTACCACATTAAGGAAACCACAAGAGAAACAAAATAGTCAAAATACTGGCTGACATAATAACTGGCTGTTAAGAATTTTTAGGTAATAAATTATTTGTTGTCTAATTTGACTCAAATAACAGGTGTTAGTATCTCAGAAAAACAGGATGAAATAGTTGCATGAACAAAGATTTGGAAACAAATAAAATATGTAAATCTTTTCATAAGCAAACTACAAATAACACATTTGCTAAGGCAGAGATTTTATTATGGAGTAGTTATAGACAAGGTTGAAGATATGTGACATAAATAACTATTATCTTACTAAGGGCAAATAGCTTTTTAGCAATTGAGCTATGGTAAAAACTGTCAAGTGAGATTCTAAAATGGAAACCACAATCTTAAGAACTAGTGGTAACAAAGGAAAGATAGGGTACATTCAAGAATATAGGATATTTACTGGACTCAGATAATGAGGGATATGATTGTTCTCTCTTATTTGCTATTCATATTATTAATCTTGAAGTATAGATAATAATTCAGGGAGGAGAATTCAAGGTAGAATTGACATAAGACTATTGAATAAGATGAGCAAACACAGGGAAGTAAGACAATAAAGAATGTGAGCAGAAGATGTTCCTTTTCCATTTTGGCTGGAGTGTAGACTATATAAGAATTTATTGATTTTTATAGGGGGATTATATAATTAGATCTTAGGCAAAATAAGAATATTAACAGCATTCTAATGAATAAAGGATCAATGGATATCAGAGGTCAGAAGACCAATTTGTAAGTGATTCCAATACTATAAATATGTAATAATAGGATTGACTTAAATAGTAAAGCCAGAAGGGAGAGTATGTGATGGGGAAAATAGAGAGTTTACTTTGGAATATGTTAAGTTACAGATGTCATAAGGATATGTAGGTAGTAGTATTTAAGGAGCTATGTAAATATAGAAGTATAAGAAAAAAGGATAAATGTTGAAAATACAGATTTAGAAGAAAGTAATGTAAAATGGATGTTGTGGCTATCAGCAAAAATGAAATTGCTAAGAGGTATATAGTTAAAAAAAGAAGATAGTCAAATACAATGTCAAGAGGACATTAACATTAAAGAATTAGGAAGAGAAGGCACAGAAATTTAGAAGGGGAAAAAAGAGAGGATTGAAGAAAAACAAAATAATTCTGATCTCAGAATTTAAAGCAGAATGTTTCAAGAGGATAAAAAGGTAATATATGTGTCAGATGCTAATGAGAGGTTAATAAATATAAAGAATAAGAAAATATAGATTGGGATAAAACATAGTATAGAAGAAATAATACTGGGGCTAACATCAAAAGAAGTATGCAATCTTAAGCAATACTACAAAGTTGTAATTGTCAAAAACAATTTGGAAATGAATAAGAAAATGGAACAGGTTAGATATACAATACACACAATACAATTTCCAGAAGTGGAATCAGGATGTCAGAGGGAAACTAGGAAGTTGTTCAAGCTCTCCCAGTTTCCCATGAGAACCACATAAAACCAAGCTTCTGTACAGAGTTTGACAAAATGAAACTATACTCTGAACAGTCTCATTAGGTTAAAAAGGGTATTCAGCCCAGCTCAAATGGAATCTGGGAAAGCCAGTGAAAGAATCTAAATCACAGCAAATCAGCAAGCGAGACTTTTGGTCCTGGCTCAGTAGCAGAGCAAACCTGTAGGGCAGGATCCAATTCCAGCTGAGAAGGCAAATTCCAGGAAACCAGATTGTTTCCTAAAAAGAACAGATAAAACTAGCCCCCTGAAGAATACAGGAGAAAGCTTGGTAAAGTGCCTACTTTACTCAGGAGCAGAACTGGATCGTAAAAGTAAAAAAAAAAAAAAAAAAAAAAAAAAAGGAAATAACAAAAACAAAGGCAAGAAAAGAACCTTGACCATAGAAAACTACTATGATGACAGGGAATGCACAGTTTGATAGCTCTTTCAGCATAGTTCCATAGTGCCAGTCAGAATGGTTGGATCAGTTCATAACTCCACCAACAATGTATTAGTGAACCCTTCCAACATTCAACATGATCTTGTCCTGTTATCTTAGCCAATCTGAGAGGTGTGTGGTGGTACCCCAGAGATAGCTTAATTCACATTTCTCTGATCAATAGTGATTTAGAACTTTTTTTTTTTTAATATGACTAGAAATGGTTTTAAATTCTTCACCTGAAAATTGTCTTTTCATAGCCTTTGACCATTTATCAATTGGAGAATGGCTTGTATTCTTATAAATTTGAGATAATTCTCTATGTATTTTAGAAATGAGACCTTTATCAGAATACTCAGATATAAACATTTCCCCCCAGTTTTTGGCTTCCCTTCTAATCTTGACTGCACTAGTTTTATTTATATAAAAACTTTTTAACTTAATATAACCAAAATTATCTATTTTGTATTTCATAATGTACTCTAGTTCTTCTTTGGTCACAAATTCCTTCCTTAGGAAGAACTAGAGATCATTATTGATGCCAATAGTTTAAAATGTTTGGGAATCTATCTGCCAAGAGAAAGTCAGGAACTATAAGAGCAAAACTACAAATCACTTTCCACACAAATAAAGTCAGATTTAACCATTTGGAAAAATATTACGTGCTCTTGGATAGGGTGAGCAAATTTAATAAAGATGACAATACTACCTAAACTAATCTATTTATTTAATGCTATAGCAATCAGACTTCCAAAAAAATATTTTAATGACCTAGAAAAAATAACAACAAAATTCAACTGGAAGAACAAAAGGTCAAGACTCTCCAGGGAGCTAAAAAAAAAAATCAAATGAAAGTGGACTAGCTGTACCAGATCTAAAATTATATTATAAAGTAGCAGCTACCAAAATCATTTGGTATTGGCTAAGAAACACACTAGTTGATCAGTGGAATAGGTTAGGTTCAAAGGACAAAATAATTAATAACTTTAATAATCTAGTGTTTGACAAATCCAAAGACACCAACTTTGGGGATAAGAATTCACTGTTTGACAAAAACTGCTAGGAAAATTGGAAATTATTATGGCAGAAACCAGGCATTGACCCACATTTAATACCGTACAGCAAGATAAGGTCAAAATGGGTTCATGATCTAGGTGTAAAGAATGAAATTGTACATAAATTAGAAGAACATAGGATAGTTTACCTCTTAGACCTGTGGAGGAGGAAGTAATTTGTGACCAAAGAAGAACTAGAGATCATTATTGACAACAAAATAGAAAATTTTGATTACATAAAATTGAAAAACTTTTGTACAAACAAAAGTACTGCAGACAAGATTAGAAGGAAAACATTTTTACAGTCAAAAGTTCTGATAAAGGCCTCCTTTCCAAAATATATGGAGAAATAATTCTAATTTATAAGAAATCAAGCCATTCTCCAACTGATAAATGGTCAAAGGATATGAACAGATGATTTTCAGATGAAGAAATTGAAACTATTTCTAGCCATATGAAAAGATGCTCCAAGTCATTATCAACTAGAGAAATGCAAATTAAGACTATACACCTCTGAGATTGGCTAGGATGACAGGAAAAGATAATGCTGAATGTTGGAGGGGATATGGGAAAACTGGGACACTATTACATTGTTGGTGAAATTGTGAATATATCCAGCCATTCTGGAGAGCAATTTGGAATTATGCTCAAAAAGTTACCAAAGTACCCTTTGATCCAGCATTGTTACTACTGGGCTTATATCCCAAAGAAATCTTAAAGAGAAAGGGACCTGCATGTGCAAAAATGTTTGTGGCAGCCCTTTTTGTAGTGGCTAGAAACTGGAAACTGAATGGATGACCATCAATTGGAAAATGGCTAAATAAATTGTGGTATATGAATGTTATGGAATATATTGTTCTGTAAGAAATGACCAGCAGGTTGATTTCAGAAAGGCCTGGAGAGACTTGCATGAACTGATGCTGAGTGAAATGAGCAGGACCAGGAGATCATTATATACATCAACAATACTATATGATGATCAGTCCTGATAGATGTGGCTCTCTTCAACAATGAGATGAACCAAATCAGTTCCATTTGTTTAATAATGAATAGGATCAGCTACACCCAGTGAAAGAACTCTGGGAAATGAGTGTGAACCAGTACATAGCATTCCCAGTTCCTCTATTTTTGTCCACCTTCATTTTTGATTTCCTTCACAAGTTAATTGTACATTATTTCAAAGTCTGATTCTTCTTTTGCAGCAAAATAACTATGGATATATATATATATATATATATATATATATATATATATATATATATCTTGTATTTAACATATACTTTAAATATTTAACATGTATTGGTCTACTACCCTTAGGGGGAGGGTGTGGGGGGGAAGTAGGGGAAAAATTTTTCTGAATTTAAGAATATAAGAATAAGAGTCTCTCCCCAAGTAATCAATGGTCAAAAGATATGAATAGAGAGGTTTTTAAAATAAAGAAATCCAAACCATCAAAATCAATATGAAAAAGTACCTCAAATCACTTAAAATTAAAATCACTTTAACAGTACGACCTCATATCTATCAGATTTGCTAAGTAGGCAAAACCATTGTTGTAGAGGTTGTAGGATGTAAAGATCGTGCATTTTTAGATCAGCACGAGACAGGAATTCAGGTTAGGGGAAAATCGTCAGTCTTTATTCTCAGTGAAGAAGGATCGGAGGTGGAAGAGAATCGGCGATAGCAATGTGTGCAGCTGAGTCAAGAAGCTAGCTCGACCAGCAGCCACACAACCAGCAGCTCGGAGTCTTGAACCCAGCCCAATCTCTCCCAGCTTCTCTTCCTGTCTCTCTCTCTGCCTCCACCCACCAAAATCGTCATTTCCTATACAACACATCAGGACTTGCACAGAGAGTGGGCAGGGACCATTCTTTATCCAATCATGTATATTAATAGAGTATAGCCCAATTACTATCTAGCCTCATGTACTTGGGACCTCAGTGCATCAACTCAAACCTCAGCCCATTACATTTCCCGCTTTCTTTTATTTTAGAACACAGGTGGTCATGCCATCCCTGACTCCTCAGGGAGGTCAGAGCCCCCAAGGGGAGGTGATCACAGCCTCCCTAACTTCTCAGGGAAGGAGGTGAAAGCACCGAAAAGGAGGTGATCACAGCCTCCCTGACTTCTCAGAAAAGGCGGTGAAAGCACTAAAAAGGAGATGATCACGCCCTACCTGACATCTCAGGAAGGGAGATGAAAAGCACCAAAGGGAAATGGGGGTTGCTAGAGGGTTTCTGGGCTGAAGGGTCTTATTATGCACAAACCCATCAGCATGGGAGGTATTACACAAGCACATAGCAATAACGCAGAGGCTATTAGGGATGACCCTCCCCTCAGTCAGTGCAGGCTCGATGTGGTGTAACAAACATGAATTGTACACGCAAGTAGCGGAATAGCAAACAATATAAATCAACATGGTGTTGGAAAAGATCACCAGAAGTCCTAGAAGGTGGGTATGTAAACAACAGTCACACATACACCTTCTTCAGCAGCCAAGAGATAGTCCAAAACCAATCTATTGTCCATTGTTTCACATGTCAGGGAATCCAATGATCCCCTGAGTTTTGAAGTCCTGAAAAGTCTTTTTATGTGTTAGGGAATCCAATGATTCCAGCAGATTTTGAAGTGTTGTAACAGTCTTATCATTTCTCAGAGAATCCAATGATTCCTGAGAGTTTTCAAGTCCTATGTCTCAGAGAATCCAATGATTCCTGAGGGTTTTGAAGTCCAACAATCTTTGATGTCCATGAGTCAAACGCCATAACTGCCACGCTCTTTCAATGGTGAGCACAATCAGCAACAGCACCACCCGATATTTCTTGGGTCTTCTCCTTTGTTTCTAAGGTCTGCTCCGTTTCTCTGCGATGGACAAGGCGAATATGGCTCGTTGGCACCCATCTGATTCCTTCTCCACCTGTAGAGATACAAGCAAACCCTCTCCCCAAAGCAGTTAGCCTATCTGGTCCTTTCCATTCACCACTTTCTGGGTCTCTCCACATCACCTGGCGATTATCTAAAGATAGTGGAGCTGCTCGCACTGCACACCTGGTCCGCAGGGAATCCGTCAGCACTGCCCGCTGCCAGGTCCACCACATCACGACTCCCAGCAGCACGCTACCCGCCCCCCGCCGGGTCGTCATGGCGACCACGAGGCCTCGTGATTTGCCACTTTGCGGCCCGCCCCACGTCCCCCTCTATTTACTCATTCTCTTTCTTTTTCTCCCCCTCCTTTTCTCACCCCAGTACCTGGTTCTGATTCAGCTTCCGACTCTTCGCTTCCTCCCAAGCCGGAGGGCCCGACTAGCTCAGTTGGTAGAGCATCAGACTTTTAATCTGAGGGTCCAGGGTTCAAGCCCCACGTTGGGCGCCAAATGTGAAGATTGTGTATTTTAAGATCAGCACGAGACAGGAATTCAGGTTAGGGGAAAATGGTCAGTCTTTATTCTCAGTGAAGAAGGATTGGAGGTGGAAGAGAATCGGCGATAGCAATGTGTGCAGCTGAGTCAAGAAGCTAGCTCAACCAGCAGCTCAGAGTCTCGAACCCAGCCCAATCTCTCCCAGCTTCTCTTCCTGTCTCTCTCTCTGCCTCCACCCACCAAAATCGTCATTTCCTATACAACACATCAGGACTTGCACAGAGAGTGGGCAGGGACCATTCTTTATCCAATCATGTATATTAATAGAGTATAGCCCAATTACTATCTAGCCTCATATACTTGGGACCTCAGTGCATCAGCTCAAACCTCAGCCCATTACAGTAGGATAATAGTTATAGTGCACTGTTAGGGGGAATGTGAATTGTTCTATCCATTTCAGAAAACAATTTGAAACTACTGTAATTATCAAACAAAACAGCTATTAAAATGTGCATAACTTTTGACCTGGCTTTATCACTACCTGGTAATCAGTTCCATAAGGACATGCTTGCATAAGTTCTGATTAATGGATTATGTTCTTGTGTTTTCCTAATCAACAGTGGAGTGAAGCAGGGTTATGTACTTACTCCCAAGTATTTAACATGATATTTTCAGTAATGTTGTCAAATACCTTAAACCAGACAAAAAATGACATCAGTTTTAGCTATCACACTGACAATAAATTGTTTAACTTAAAAAGGCCATAAAAACCAATACTATAGTGGAAAGAGAATTAATGCATGACTTTTTCTTTGCAGATGTTTGTAAACCAAAAATGCAGCCTTTAAATATGAAAGCCAACTGAGTATGAATGGATTCTCTCTCTGCTGCTCATGCTAAGTTTTGGCCTGACAATACCAAGAGAAAAAAAGTTCTCCACCAGTCAGCACTCTACCATCTATATATGGAATCAGTAATTCTAGCAAGTGGAGATATTTTGAATGGTATGGATAAGTCTTAGCCATAAACTTTCCAGACATGTACTCATAGCTAGTGAGGTTCACACACACACTGCCAGATCTAGCAAAGTATTGAACAGGTTCTAAAGAAAAGCATGGTAAAGAAAAAGGTTTCCTATTCAACTGAAATCTATAGAATCTTTGTGCTGACCTCATTGTTATATTATACAATGGTCAGCTGTGAGTGACTTAGCTATTCTTGGCAATACAATGATCCAAGATAACTTTAAAAAATTTATGATTAAGGGCAGTTAGTTAGTGTAGTGGATAGAGCACCAGCCCTGAAATCAGAAGGAACTGAGTTCAAATCTGTCCTCATACACTTAATATTTCCTGTCTCTGTGACTGTAGGCAAGTCACTTAATCCCAATTGTCTCAGCAAAAAACAAAAACAAAACAAATCAAAAACCTTATGATCAGAAAAGCTATCTATCTCCAGAGAAAGAACTGATGGTGTCTGGAGACTGAAACATACTTTTTGTTTTTGCTTTCTTTTCTTTCTTCTTCTTCTTTCTTCTTTCTTCTTTCTTCTTTCTTCTTCTTCTTCTTTTTTGTTATGCATTTTCTTTCATAGTATGACCAATAGGGAAATAGTTTTTCATAATTGTGTGTATAATCTATATCAAATCACCTCAATGGAGGAAGGGATAGAATTTTAACTATTATGAAAATGAATTTTTGCTCAATTTCTCTGGGGACTATCTCTTTTTAAAAATAGCATTTTATTTTTCCAAATACATGCAAAGATATTTTTCAACCTTTTTTGCAAGATCTTATGGATCTTCAAATTAAAAAAATATTTTGCATCTAATTGGAATTAATACATATCATTATGGAGAATAATCAGTCAACTAAGATTTATTAAACACCTATTTTGTGTCAGATTCTGTGTTAAGCTTGGGTTATATAAGTAAAGATAAAGGAGATAGGTCTTCTCTCAGAGTTTCCAGTTAAACAAGGGAGAAGGAACAGAGAAAGTAACAAGAATTTATCAAATGTTCCCTATGTTTCAGACACTAGGCTAAGTGATTTACAAATATTATCTCATTGTATCATCTTAACAAATCTAGAAATCCGTGCTTTTATACCTCTTTTACATTTGAGAAAACTACAGCAGACAGAAATTAAGTGACATACCCATTATCACACAGCTAGTAAATATTTGCACTTAGTATGACCTACAGCCCTCCTAGTTGCCGTTTTGTACTAGAGGACAAATAAGGTAAACAACTATTTTTAACAAAGATATGTAAAAGATAAATTAGAAATAATCAAGGAAGACAGAATTGTTAAGGGAGATAAGAATAGGTTCCTTGTGGGAACGGGAACCACATGTGCAAAATGTTTGTGACAGTCCTTTTTGCAGTGCTAAAAAACTGGAAACTGAATGGATGTCTATCAATTAGAGAATGGCTGAATAAGTTATGTATATGAATGTTATGGAATATTATTTTTCTATAAGAAATGATCAGCAGGATGATTTCAAGAGGTTTGGAGAACTTACTTGAAGTGATGCTAAGTGAAATGAGTAGGACCAAGAGATCATTGTACATGGCAATAAGATTATATGATGATCAATTCTGATGGATGTGGCTCTTTTCAACAATGAGACGATTTAAGTTAGTTCCAATGATCTTATGATAATGACAGCCATCTACACCCAGAAAGAGGTCTGTGGGAACTGAGTATAGATCACATCATAGCATTTTCACTTCTTTTGTTCTTGTTTGCTTGAATTTTATTTTCTTTCTCATTTTTTCCTTTTTGATCTGAGTTTTCTTGTGAAGCAAGATAATTATATAAGTATGTACGCCTATATTGGATTTACATATATTTTATAATGTTTAACATATATTGAATTACTTGCTATCCAGGGGAGGAGGTGGAAGAGGGGAAGAATTGGAATACAAAGTTTTTCAAGGGTCAATGTTGAAAAATTATCTATGCATATGTTTTGAATATAAAAAGCTTCAATTAAAAAAAAAATAGGCCCCATCCAAAAGGTGGGGTTTTTAACTAAAGAAAGTCAGAGAAACTAGGAGAAGATGAAGGAGATTATTGCAGGAGAAGAGAAGACACAAAAAATGGCTGAAGTCTGGAGACAGTGTATTTGCCTGGTCAAAGAACAAGCATAGATAAAGAAACAAGATTCAGATGTCAGAAGAGGGACAAGAATAGAATAGTAGCACAGAAATGTAGAGAGAAGAACTTATCAAGGGGAAAAAGAATGATTAATGGAGTTAAATATTGCAAAATGGTCAAGAAGAATGAAGATTTTTTAAAAGACATAAGAATTGGCAATTTAAAAATTAGTAACTTGGAGTGAGCAGTTTCAATAGAATGATTAAGTTAAAAGTTGTATTGTAGGAAATGGAGGCATTAATGGTAGACAGTTTAGTTACAAAGGACTAAAGGGACAGTGGATACTAATGGAGACAGAAGGACCAAGTGAGAGGGTTTTTTTGTTTGTTTGTTTGTTTGTTTTTGTTTTTGTTTTTTGAGCATGGAGGAAACATGGAAATGTATGTTGGTAGTAGAAAGGGAGCTAAATCAGTAGACAAAGAGACATTGAATATAAATTACAGATTATGGATTATAGAGGAGGTAATCTTTTGGAGGAGACAGAATAGAAAGCGGGGGGATAGAGAAGTTATAACTTTATAATAAGGTAAACAACAAGACCACTTAACATCAGACAGTGGTGCAAGGTAAAATAGCAGTAAATGACATTTGAGCTATGTTAAAAGAGGAAAAGGGTAAAAGAGAGAGCTCTTAGCAAATGGTTTCAATTTATTTTTTATTTTGATTTTTGGTAAAATAGGAGATAACATTCTCAGCTAAGAACTTAGAGGAAGGGAAATCATGAGTTTTGAAGAGAAGAAAAATTTTGGAACAGTCAATGCAGATATTGGGATAGTGAGTTTTCCCCTCCTCAATAGTATTTTATTTTCCCAAATACATATAAAGATCATTTTCAGTATCAATTTTTGTAAAATTTGGCATTCCAATTTTTCTTCCTCCCTCTCTTACTTTCACCCTCTCCAAAACAGCAAGCAATCTGATGTAGATTAAATATGTGCAATCCTTTTAAACTTATTTTAAATAGTCATGTTGTGCAAGAAAAATCAGACCAAAATGGGAAAAATGAGAAAGAAAACAAAGAAAGATTAAAATCCTATGCTTTGATCCACATCCAGTCTCTATAGATCTCTCTTTAGATGTGGATGGAATTTGAGAAGAGTCAGGTTCATCACAGTTGATCATCATATAATCTTCTTGTTTAACAGTACATAGTGTTTTCCTGATTCTGCTCACTTCATTCAGTATCAGTTCTTGTAAGTTTTTCCAGTCTCTTCTGAAATCAGCCTGCTAATTATTTCTTATAGAACAATAATATTCCTTTATATTTATATGCCATAACTTATTCAGATATTCCCCAGCTGATGGGCATTCACTCAATTTCCAGTTCCTCGACACTACATTTATAGCATTTTTGCTATAAATACTTTTGCAATGTGCATCCTTTCCCCTCTCTAATGATCTCTTTAGGATACAGATCCTACCAGATCAAAGAGTATGCATAGTTTTATAGCTTTTTGGACATAGTCCAATATTGCTCTCCAGAGTGGTTAAATCAATTCCCAACCAACAATGCATTATTGTCCCAGTTTTCTCACCAACATTTATCATTATCTTTTCCTACCACATAAGCCCATCTGAGATAGGTGAAATGGTTGCTCACAATTATCCTAATTTTTATTTCTCTAGTCAATAGTTATTTAGAGGATTTTTCCTATCACTTGAAATGTGTTTTAATTTCTTCATATGAAAATTGTCTGTTCATATCCTTTGACCATTTATCAACTAGATAATTGCTTGTACTCTTATAAATTTGAGTCAGTTTTCTATAAATTTAAAAAATGAGATTATCATTAGAAACACTGGATGTAAAAAATTATTTCTCAGTTTTCTGTTTCCCTTCTAATCTTGATTCCATTGGGTTTATTTGTGCAGAGACTTTTTAGTTTAATTTAATCAAAATTATCTATTTTGCTTTTCATAATAGTCTCTACCTTCTCCATAGATATGATAGGTGGACTATACCTTACTTTACTAACTTGCTTATAGTATCAAAAATATGTTTAAATCATTAACCTATTTTGACCTTATCTTGGAATGGGGTGTTAGATGTTGGTGAATGCCTAGCTTCTACCATACTATTTTCCAGTTTACCCAGTATTTTTGTCAACTAGTGAATTCTTAACCCAGAATTTAGAGACTTTGAGTTCATCAGAAAGTAGATTGACAATTGTATCTTGTATACATGATCTGTACCACTGATCCACTACTCTATTTTTAGCCAGTTCCAAATTATTTTGATGATCATTGCTGTATAATATAGTTTTAGGTCTGGTATGGCTTGGCCATCTTCCTTTGTATTTTTTAAAAAATAATTGTTCTGATATTCTTGACTGTTATGAGCCAGAACTTGAAACAAGATGCTAAGTCAGTGGAATTGATAGAGACAATGGTTGTTTTGCATGGTGCTTAACAGTTCTGTAGTTCATACATGTACTTACTATAGTTCTACAAGATTCACACCTTTGATAAGAGAGCATATATAAGCTAGGAGCATCAACCAGGATTCTGTAGGGGAGGACCTTAATCCGTTGCTGCACTTGTGGTGATTACTGGACTGAAATGAAGGCTGCCTCCAGAGACCCCAAGAAAACCCCAACAAGAGAATATTACATTTTTAGAGAGAATATTACACTTGACCTTTTTTAAAAAGCAGATTAATTTTGTAATCAACCCCCAGGTCTATAAAATATTTTTTGATGGTTTGACTGGTATGGCACAGAATAAGTAGATTAATTTTGGTAGAATGACTATTTTTATTATTTTAGCTAAGCCTACCCAAGCACAATTGACATTTTTAAAAATTATTTAGATATAACTTTATTTATGTGAAAAGTATTTTGTAATAATGTTCATACAGTTCCTGACTTTGTCTTGGCAGGTAGACACCTATATATTTTATATTGTATAGAGTTATTTTAAATGGGGTCTCTCTTTGTCTTGTTGCTAGGCTTATAGCAATTTATATGCCGGTAACTTATTGATATGCTAATGATTTATGTGTTGTGAAATCCAGGTTAGCACCCTGGATACCTTAGAATCAGCTGGAGTCAGGATAAACAAAAGTTCTTGGTCTTTAGGGGGAGAAGTGAAGGGGATGGACACAAACTCTCCATAACCTCCCTTCTCTTCGTCCACCACCAAAAGTGACTCTGACTTGTCTTACTCCACCGCCAATCTCTCCTACTATTATCTGTATACACCAAAAGATCAAAGCCATCACAGAATAGTGAAAAGGGTCATTTTCCAAGCATATACTAATATAGTATTGTCCAATAGGCAATTAGTCTTAAGTGCTTGGTTGTCTGATTCTAGTGCACCTATTCAGAATTTCAGCCCTTTACAATGTATATTTATTTTATATCATGCAATTTTGCTAACATCATTAATTGTTTCTCGTATTATATTTTAGTTGATTCTATATAAATATTCTATTACATCATCTGCAAAAATGATGTTTTTTTCCTTCCTTTAATTACTTGAATTTCTTTTTCTTCTCTTATTGCTAAAGCTAAATATCAAATGATAGTGGTGATGATGGGCAGTCTTGTTTCACCTCTGATCTTACTGGGAATGCTTCTAGCTTATCCCCATTTTATATAATGCTTGTTGATGATTTTAGATAGATACTTCTTACCATTTTAAGGAAAACTTCATTTAAAGAATATTGAATTTTAAATGTACAGGTAGAAGAATTGCTTAAGGGTCCTGTTGTGAGGGTCCTATTGAAGTTATATAACATATATAGGTTACACAGTGGAGGGAGCACCAGGCCTGGAGTTAGGGAGACCTGAGTTCAAATTGAACCACAGGTACTTAATGGTTGTGTGACCTGGGGCAATATAATTAGCACTGTTTACCTCATTTTACCCATCTATAAAATGAGCTGGAAATGGAAATGAAAAACCACTCAAGTATTTTTGCCAGGAAAATCTTAAATAGAATCACAAAGCCCTTGAAATGACTGCACAACAACAAAAATTTATTTCTTCATTGCCCTGCTGTGTTGGAAATCATCAGGCTCTCCATTTGTAATTGTATAATTGTTCATTAGTATAGGGAAAGGTGAGACATAATAGAGGAGAGGTAATAGAAATGGTGGTTGGCTGTAGAGATCTAGGGTCTAGAGATCTGAGTTTGAATCCCATAGAATCATAGTCAATGAGAGTTGGAGACCATTAATAAGCATGCATTACATTTATTTATTACAATATACCATAGTTATAAGCAAGCATTGTGTGAAACATTGAGGATACAGAAACAAAAATGAAACAGTTCTTGTCTTCAAGGGGCTTCCATCCTACTGGGGAGGCTACTTCCCCACTCACCAACAGGCATACATGCACACACACACACACAAATGGGAGACACATATAAGAGGCAGAGTGATAGATATATAGAGAAATACAGAAAAAAAGAGAGAAAAGGGGGTGATGAGGGAGAAGGAAAGAGAGAAGAGAAGCAAGGAAAATGGTGAGGAGAACCTGGGAAAAGAAAAGAGAAAGCGGGGAGGAGGGGTCATGGAAAGGGGAATAGGACATATTGCGAGGCAGAGAAGGGAGCAAAAGAAAAAAGAGAGAGGAGAAAAGGGGAGAAGGGATCAGAAGTGGTTTCATATAAAAACTAATTCTAAAATCCATTTTAAGATTCTAGAAGAAGGAGTGAATTTCAGGAATTCAAAATCATGAGTAACAGAGATGGAGTGTATGAGTGTCAAAAGGCTGAATAGTAAAGTGCTAGAAGGGGGACAATGTATAAGACCGGAAAGGTAAGCTGGAGCCAGATTGTTTTAAATAACAGAAATATATATATGCTCCCAGTAGAAATAGGGACCCACTGGAATAAAATTACTTGGCCACAATAATATAGCTAGTGTCAAGGCCATTAAATTAATCCATGACATAAAAACAAGCCTTTCTCTTAACTCCACGTTTAGAACTAATTACTACACTCACTCTCCTGTTTCTCCTCAAGTTCTCTAATTCTCTGGCAGAAGACCAGATCCCAGATATTTAAACATGTCTCTAGCTTGAAAAATACTAAGGGAAAAAGCAGGGATCCAGGAAAAGAAAGAAATACTGAGAGGACTAGATATTTGAGGTGAGGAAGGCATTGGAAATGTGATTTTATATGGATTTGATAAAAAGGAGAGCAAAGCAATTATCTAATTAGCTTAGCTAATCCAGCCAAAATCAGTTTTCCTCAACAGCAGGTTTTGTTTTGTTTGTTCTGAATTACCTGGATGCTTGCCTCAAATCCCTGCTGCACAACCTCAGCAGAGTCAAGCTGGCTGTTAATTGTGCATTAGCCCTACTAAATTACTACAACTAAAGCACATCAAATGGACTTTGGGGAGTTGAGAAGTTGGACTTTTTCTTTGTAGCATAAAGAACTTAAGTGAATTTGATGCATTGTAAATGATATCAGCATCCATCTTTAGTAAGTGCAAAGGAAAACCATGGACTATTGTAAAATAATGCATTCTTTTTTTTTTTTTTAACACAAATATGCATAACAAAATAATTAAACTTTCTTTCCTTTGCATAGATGTGCGTGCTACCAACAAATGAATAATAATAACTGGCATTTGCTTGTGCTTGACAATTTACAAAAAATTATTTACATAAGTTATCTCATTTGACCCTCATGGTCCTTTGAGGTAAAGTAGAGAGAGCAAGTATTATCAGCATTCCACAGGTAAGGAAATCAGACTGAGGTTAAATGATTTGCCTGAAGTCAGATAGCTAATAAGTTAAATGACAGTTGAAACCAGAATCTTTTAATTCCAAATTCATGCTCTTAAGATTATACCAAAATCAACACACACACACACACACACACACACACACACACACACAATTTTCTTAAATATAAATTTGGAGGAAGTATTTTTATGTTTTAAAATTGTTTGGAAAATGCATAATGGCAGAAGAATCTAATTTTCCAATGCATTTTTTTGTGTTCATGAATACTTAGGTTTTAGAACCCTTAAGTATAACAAACTCCCCAAACTAGTACTTATCTCAGTGGTATCTAAACACACAAATCTCTGGCAACTATTATAATAACCCATTCTGAAGCTCTTTCTTTGCTCAACTTTAAATGTTATTCCTATCTATAATAACTACATGCTTAAGAATAAGGATTTAACAGGTTGTAGAAATATCCTATCTTATTTTTTTTTTAATAATGTGAAAGACTATCCCATGATTTATTTTTTGCATCTCTAAAATGCCTTTCCTTCCATAATAGTTTATTGTATCTTAAAGTTTTAGGACATTAATCTTCAAAGTTGAATTGTATGAAACACATAAATAATTTACAAATTAAGCACCTTTTCTTTTTCAAATAATTCATATTCATTTATTTTTTGCCAGTGTTGCTGTAGTGTTGTTGTTTTGAGAGCAAGAGAATTTGAAAACTCATACTCTCTAGGAGTCATAGCATACCTAGAGAGCTAGGTCAATTCATCAAGAACAAAATGTGAGAAATAGGACCAAAAAATTATCCAAGTGCTATTAAATGTGAAGTTGAGCACCTGAATATGAAGGAAGAGTGAGGGAGAAGAGAACCGCTTGGAATGTTGAACAGTATAATTATCCCCTAATAGAATAAGATTGATTGCAGTTCCTCTGAACCATCCTGATTAGACACTACTTGGAGTACTGTGCTTTATTCTATGCCTCATGATTTGGAAATAATATTGATAAGCTGTAAAATTTCCAAAATAGAATAAGTAGGATTATTAAACCCTGTAAATAGAAAATAGATTGAAGGAACTAAGAGTAATCACTCTGGAGAAGAAATGTATTCTAATGGTAACATTGAACATGACAGCAATGTGTTAGTCTTCGAATATTTGAGGTCTCATAATATGTCAGAAGAATAAGAATTAATTTGGCTACATAGAGATAATTGAATCTGTAGGTATTTGCTGCAGTGAGACCAATTGTTTTCATATAAATAAAGACTTCCGTGAAATTAGAACTCTCAAAATCAGACTGAACTATTTTGAGGAAGTTACCAGTTTTTCATGGCTGGAGGTCTTTAAGTGGGTGCCGGCTGAGCACTAGAGCGGCATATTAGAGGGGACTTGAACTTCAGCAAGGAATTAAACCAAATCCCCTCTCATGATCTTTCTTCAAATAATGAGTGAAACCATAAAAAGGAGGGACAGAAGAGGAAGAATCATATAAATTGCTAAATGCTTCTGGGATTGTCAGAACTCATAACTAAATTATTCTTATTTTTAGACATTTCAAGATTTAAAAAAAATCTGCTTTGTAATTTGCTAAATTGCAGAAAATTGCAGAAAATCTGTATATGTATGTTTTCAGATATGTGAGATGAGTTTTGTATTATATATGTCTGTGTGTAAGTGTGTGTGTGTGAATGTGAGATGGAGATACTGAAAGGGAGCCAGATTCAATCAAAGACAGAGGGAGCCAGAGAAAATAATATTAAATGATAAACAATGGTTTATCAAAAGGGCCAGAATCATAGACAGAGTTTCAGTATTTTAGTCCTGCCCTTGATTTAACATGTAATTGAAATGTTTCTCTAGAAATGTAGTGTAAAAGAACACCACTACCACTGAGGAAGAATATTCTAGGATTTGCGAAAATTGCTTACATGGCTGACTTATTTGGTTTTTGAAAGAGATTGTGTGTGTGTGTGTGTGTGTGTGTGTGTGTATGTGTGTGTTTTCTACCTGGAATTAAAAGATCTATGTCAACTTCTATTTCTGCCAATTATTATTTATGCAAATTTGATCAAATTCCTTAACCTTCCCAGGTCTCAGTTTCCTTATTTGGAAAATGAGAGTTTGAATATTTTAGATCAACTCCAAGGTCTCTGAACTTTAGGTCTATTATCATAATAGTCTGTAACTTTTCTATCCTATTCCTTGCATTGTTACTTATCAGGTATGAAAAATTCAATAATCCACCCATTTTCCTTAACAAAACAAAATGAAAAAAAAAATGACAGTCCAGGACCAGAGCCATAGCTATAGGAAAGGGAGAGACACATAACACCGCCACAGACTTCCCATGGCTGGAATTTGGATCAAAACTACCATTTCTTACTCAGAAGTGTGAGAAAGATATTTGTCATATAACTTAAAACCTCCCTCTTCCCTTCTGTTTCTGCAATTCTTTGCTGTAGGCTATTTGCCTGAAAATTTCTTCTACCACGGCAGTCCTTGTCACCTCAAATCCTTCAAATTCATCTCTATTCATTCAGAGAGCCCTGTCTTCCCTACCTTTCCTCATTCTGTCCCTCCCACTACATCTCTAAAAATAGTATTATGTCTGTAATAATAGTACCATGTTTATAATCCATTAAGATTTTCAAAACTCTTAATTTAACTCTTATACCAACCCTCTGAGATAAATGCTATTATCCCTATTCTACTGATAAGTCAAGCATGGCTGAATGAGGTCAAATGATCTTCCCAGTTATATACTTATGAAATTTCTGGTGTAGATTTTGAACTTAGGTGCTTATGACTCCATCATCATCAACAAGCTTCCCTTTGATTAGACTTCTTCCTTTCATACTTCTGTGTTCTTGAATTCTTTTTTAAACCTATTTGCAAGAAGCAACAGCATATATTATAATTATGTCCAATATTAATAGTCCATTTTCTCATGGTTTCTGACAGGAGGAATAGGTATTACTCTTTCTTATAACTGCCAATTGCAGACATTACTCTCACCCTCTACCATTCAACATTTTATCCTCCTTTCAGATTCTTTCCATTGATCCACATCACTCAATTCACATCATAGTTGCTATTAACTCGTAAGACATTCTTTGTCCTTCCTTAAAGAGTTCAACATCAGACTTAAATCTTTCTCATTGTTCTGATTCTTATTCTTATGCTCGTGGACTTTAATACATATGTGCATGTCCTTTTTAAACTTGCTGGTGTCTATGTTCATGAATCTCCTTTTTAACTCTCATGAAATACACCTTAATATCTCCTAAATCACATAGGGATAGCCAAACTTTGATTATCAATATCCATTTCTACTTGACCTCTCTGTACCAGAAATCTGATATTTCATTATCTGAATAAAATCCCATTATATTTAGCTGTCTACCACACTAAGTCAAAATCTATTTTTAAAAATAAAATCATGACTTCCAATCACTCTTCTGTTCTCTGATTTCTTAGTCAACAACTTCTGCTCCAGTTTTACTTTCTTCCTTTTGGAATCTTAACAATTAAGTTAAGTGGTTTAATTTTATGTCATGCATCACTTTAAGAATATTGAAAATACTTATATATAAATATTATCATAATTTATTTTAGTATCCTTTCATCTTTTCTCTTAAAGGGTCATCCCCCATAAAAAAATCATAATTTTATAATGATCCTTCCCTCTATTTCCCCCCCAAAAGATAAACAGGAAAAATTAGCATAACTGATCAATACATTGACAAAGACTGAAAAATATGTTCAATGTACAACACTTATGGACGCCACACTTTTGCAAAGAGGTGGTGTGAATTATGTCTGCTCTTATCTTTCAAGTCATGCTTGTTCTCTGTAATTTCAAAATATTGGCTTTTGATTTTTTTTATATGTAGCTCTTTCCATTTACATTTATGTAGCCATATATGCACACTTTTTTTCTTGGCTATATTTTATTCTGCATCATTTTGTGTAGATTTCTATATCACATTTCCCACTTCTTAAAGTATAATAATATTCCTTACATTATTGTATACCAATTTGTTTCTCCATTTCCCATCATTGGGAGTCTAATTTGTTTCCAGTGTTTTCTATTACCAAAAAAAGTGTTTGCTATAAATATTTTTGTGTATGTAAACTTTCTTCATGTAAATGTTTTTCTTGTGGTTTAAGCCTAGTAATGGAATCTTTGGATTAAAGGACTTGACCATTTTAGTAACTTTATCTGCACAATTCCATATTGCTTTCCAAAACTGTACCAATTCATAATTCTAATATTTAAAATATTAGTAAAATATGATGTAAGAGATTGGTCTAAACCTAATTTCTGTTCCCTGCTTTCAGATTTTTCCAGTTTTCATTAAACAGACAATTCTTTCCTAAAAAATTAATTATTTTCTGGTTTATAAGAAGCTGGGTAATTGGGGTGATATTGTTTCCTATTCTCCTTTTTCTAGTCTGTTTTATTGCTCTGATACCTCTGTTATAAGATGATGTTGATGACTACTGTTTTATAATGTAGTTTGAGTTCCAAAAATGCTATTCTGTCTTGGTTCATACATCTTTTATTATTATAATACTTCTCTTGAAGTCTCATCTAAAAAGTCTCTTTTCTTGTACCTATTAGATCAAGAAGTCTTCCAAGACATGTAAGGGCTAGTCAAGACTGGGAAGAGAAAATTAGGGTAGAATTCTGGGTAGTGGCTATTCTGGGACACCAATCCTCATAATTATACTTTCCTTACTATTTCCTGACTTGGCTCACATCAAAAATTAGAGATTAAGTTAGAAGTTGGGTCTGATACCTAAGTCACATCCAATCAGAGATCATTATCCTACTTTTATTAGAATTTAGTGGTCTGGAAAAGAGATTCTCTTTAGGATTGTTTAAAAATGCATGCATTTTTAAGCTTATCAGACAATTTGCTTTCACTTGGCAAAGAAAGAGGTATGCCCCCCAAATATTTGGATGATCTCAAAATTTCTTCTCACTGATAGCATGAAGCCTCCTGAAGATCCTTTGTCCTTTGAAGATATGACTCTACATTACATAGTTGACATTACCCTAAATACTCAAATGGAACAAGAAGTACAGAAAATCAAGATTATCCTCCTAAATCCTTTGAATGAAAGAGAATGGCTAGACTAATAATCCTAATAAAATTCTAAAACCTGCTAAGCATGTTAAGTCCCTGGGAGCTAAATAGGCTGTAGCATAATGGGACATACTTAACTGATAAAGAACTATTAGCCAAGAACTTCTCTAAAAACAAAAAAAGAGAGACACAATAATTGATAGAACTGTTTGGTTATTGGTGGCAGATCACCCACATTGTGGCTTTTTTTTTTTTTTTTTTCAAATTATTGCATCAGATAACCTGGCAATCAGGACTCATTTCCTAGGAACTGAAACAACAATACGCCCACAAACAGCTCCAAGAGGTAATTAAACAGTCTTGCTTCTGGGATCTTTTCATGCCCAAGATTTTTCCTCATTATTAACAACATCAGTCACCAATGACATGGCTGATTGGGTCCTTTGACAAAAGGACTCTGCAGGCCAAAGGCTCTTGTAATTTTAGTCTTTAAGTGTAGCTAGACTAAAATGCACACCTTTGAAAAATTTTTCAATGGTATTTTATTTTTTTCAAATATGTATAAAGATAGTTTTCAACATTCATTTTTGAAGACTTTGTCTTCCAAATGGCATACTTTTTGAAAAAAAGCTACTAGCTTGTAGGAAGGTCCTAATAGAGTTTGAAAGACATAAAAGTATGTCTGTGGCTACACATTCTCAACTGGGTACAGAAGACTTCTAAATCTAATTAGGGAGGTCTAAATCCTTCAGACTCACCTCTATTGGAGCTTTAAAAATTAATATTTCATCTTTGTAGACAATAGTATTTCATTTTAAACCACCTCTAACTAGATTTGGGCCAGAGAAGGAGTCATTCATTACATATGTACAGATAGGTAGGATAATTGGACAATGGAATGACCCATTCCCAACTCCAAAACTTCAGTTTCAAAAATCTGTATGTCTTAAAAGAAGTATTCTCTCCTAGTCCATAAATCTTACATACATTTGTCAGAGGGTAGAAAGGAGGGATTGCAACTGATTTTGAAAGAATTAATGCTGAACTTACTGTTTCCCCTAAAGTCAAGTAGGAGGCTATATCAATGGTACACACACATACCAATTTCATAGCCTACTTAATCTCCAAATATAAGCTTCTAAATTTTACTTTCTTGGAAAGGGAAAGAAACAGTTTTCTAAGATCATTGTATTCTGTTTTCTTTACCTATACAACATTAGATTCTTTCCTTCCCTTATTTGGGACTCCTGAAATTACTATTAGGGTGGGGAGAAAGCTTGGCATATTATAAATGAGTGCCAGCAGATATCATAGCATGAGATACATGAAATGTATTAGGTGGTATAGAAGAAGGGAAGTCAGATTGTCATTTAATGGAACATGAACACAGGTGACTGAAAGAAGGTAGGGAGGAAGGATGATTTCTAGTGATTCCAACATCCTCTTGCTGAGTAATCCTGTTGATAATAGATTTATTCCTGATAGTTACCATATTTCTTGTCAACATGACACGTACCTATTTAGTCTTTGTGACTCATTTGCTACTACTGTGAGCTCTCAGACTGAGAGGTTAACAAGTGTACCAAGGCTGTTACTAAGGTAGCTGACCTGATACACTGCTAAAATGTTTTTTTTTTTTTTTTTCCCAAATAAATTAGCTGCAAATATTTTCCCCATTTAATTGTTTCATTTTTTATCTTTATTAGATTTGTTTGTCCAAAAAAAAATCTTTTGAATTTCACTTAGTATAAATAATTTTATATTCTGTGATGCTCTCTATTCCTTGTTCAATTCTGAACTTTTCTCCCTTCCATAACTCCTTTGTTAATATTCTTTTTTGTTTGTTTGTTTCTGAAATTTGTTTACAATGTAATCTTTTATAACTAAATGTCTCATTCTTTGCATAAAGTAAACAAAGTATAGGTTTATATTTCTTCCATACTACTATTCTGTCTTCCAAGCAGTTTTTATCAAATAATGAATCTTTATCCCAGTAGTAAGGATCTGCGTGTTTGTTAAATTTTCAGCCATTTTTCAATTGTCTGTCTCTTCATGATCCCATTTAGGTTTTTCTTTGCAAAGATACTGGAGTGGTTTGCCATTTTCTTCTCCAGTTTATTTCACAGGTAGGGAAAATGAGGCAAATAGGATTAAGGGATTTTCCCAGAGCCACATAGCTAGTAAGTGTTTGAGGCTGGATTTGAATTCATGAATGAATGTTCCTGAGTGTAGGCCTGGCATTCTATTCACTATCCCACCCAGCTGCTTCTAGTTTATCAAATGCAAGAGCTGTAGTTAACATGCTTCTATATATAATGGACTTAACTTGATCACTATTTTTTAAACTTTTTTCTTTAAAAATTTTTTTAAAATTGTATTTATTTATTTACACTAGTTATGCACATATATTCATTTTTTATATATTTCCATATGAGTCATGCTAGGAAAAAAAATTAGAACAAAAGGGAAAACCCATTAAAAAAAAATTAGAACAAAAAAAGGATATGTTGATCCTTTTCATTCTCTAAGCCAGGTAGGACAAAAACAGAGAAGGAAAATTATAGACCAATCTCCCTAATGAATATTCATGCCAAAATCTTAAATAAAATATTAGCAAAGAGATTACAAAAAAATCATTCCCAGAATAATACACCATGACCAAATAGGATTTATACCAGGAATGCAGGGCTGGTTCAATATTAGGAAAACTATTAGCATAATTGACTATATCAATAACCAAATTAACAAAAACCATATGATCATCTCTATAGATGCAGAAGAAGCATTCAATCTTCATTCTCTCTTCTGTTGTGTTTTCCATTTAAAGTTTATTGGAATTACCTTGGATTGATAAATTGCTGAGGAGAATTAAGTCTATAGTAATTGATCATCACACAGTCTTGTTGCTATTTTTAACCAATGTCAGCTTGTTTTTAATAATAACTACTTTGTTGTATTATTTGAAAATTGAAATTCTTGCTTCACAATTTACTTTGTTCCCATTTCTTTCATTATTTTTCTTAAGGTCCTTGAATTTCTCTGTTCTATATGAATATGATTATTTTTCTGGTTCTAAAAAGCAATTCTTTAGTTTTTTTTTAAAGAGATTTTTTTCTAAGAATTGTTTCTGAAATTTCTGAAACATTCATTATTTGTGCCTTGTTCTTAAAAAAAATATATTTCTTTCATTTTCTGTGTGATTTATCAACTTTTTCTAGATATTGTGGGCTTTTATTTTTGCATTTTTGACTTAGACTTACTGAGTCTGTCTTTGGTCTCTGTATTTCTCATGAATTTAGAGCTTCTGATGTATTAGGATGGATTCCCTCTTCTAACCAGTGTCTGTGTTATTATGTTCTAGTGTGACTCACTCTTACAAGTAAATTATCCTATGTTCTTCTAATTTATTTATAATATCAATCTTTATATCTAAATCATGAACCCATTTTGACCTGATCTTGGTATACAGTGTTAGATGTGGGACTATGCCTACCTTTCCCCACAATAGTTTCTAATTTTCCCAGCAGTTTTTTCAAATAGTGAATTCTCATCCCAAAAGCTGGGGTCTTTGGGTTTGTTGAATACTAGATTTCTATAGTCATTGACTATTTTGTTCTGTGAACCTAATCTATTTCACTGATCAACTAGTCTATTTCTTAGCCAGGACCAAATGGTTTTGATGATTGCTGCTTTATAATATAGTTTTACATCTGGAATAGCTAGTTCACTTTCACTTGCTTCATTAATTCCTTTGAAAGTCTTGACCTTTTGTTCATCCAAATGAATTTTGTTGTTATTTTTTCTAGGTCAGTAAAATAGTTTCTTGGGAGTTTGATTGGCATAGCACTAAATAAATAAATTAGGTAGTACTGCCATCTTTATTATATTTGCTTGACCTATCCAAGAGCACTTAATATTTTTCCAATTGCTTAGATCTGACTTTATTTGTGTGGAAAGTGTTTAGTTTTGCTTATATAGTTCCAGATTTTCTCTTGACAAATAGATTCCCATATATTTTATACTCTCAACAGTTATTTTAAATGGAATTCTCTTTGTATCTCTTACTGTTGGATTTTGTTAGTGATATATGAGAAAGCTGATGATTTATGTGGGTTTATTTTGTATCCTGCAACTTTGCTAAAGTTGTGGATTATTTCTAATAGCTTTTTAGTAGACTCTCTGGGGTTCTCTAAGTATACCATCATATCATCTGCAAAGAGTGATAATTTGGTTTCTTCATTACCTACTTTAATTCCTTTAATCTCTTTTTCTCTCTTATGTCAAAGCTACCATTTCTAATACAATATTGAATAGTAATAGTGATAGAGGGCAACCTTGTTTTACCTCTGATCTTATTGGGAATGTTTCCAGTTTATCCCCATTACATATGATGCTTACTGATGATTTTAAATAGATGCTACTGACTATTTTAAGGAAAAATTCTTTTATTCCTATACTCTCTTGTGTTTTTAATAGGAAAGGGTGTTGGATTTTATCAAATGCTTCTTCTGCATCTTTTGAGATGATCATATGGTTTTTGTTAATTTGGTTATTGATATAGTCAATTATGCTAATATTTTTCCTAATATTGAACCAGCCCTGCATTCCTTGTATAAATCCTATTTGGTCATGGTGTATTATTCTGGGAATGATTTTTTTGTAATCTCTTTGCTAATATTTTATTTAAGATTTTGGCATGAATATTCATTAGGGGGATTGGTGTATAATTTTCCTTCTCTGTTTTTGTCCTACCTGGCTTAGGTATCAGTACCATGTCTTTGTCATAAAAGGAATTTGGAAGGAGTCTTTCATTCCATGTTTTTTCAAATAGTTTATAGTATTAGAGTTAATTGTTCTTTAAATATTTGGTAGAATTTATATATAAATCTATCTGGTCCTGGGATTTTTTTCTTAGGGAGTTGATTATTAGCTTATTCTATTTCTTTTTCTAAAACAGGAATATTTCAGAAATGTATTTCCTCTTCTATTAATCTGGGCAACCTATATTTTTGTATATATTCCTACAATTCACTTAAATTGTCAAATTTATTAGCATTTTTGAGACCAACAATTTGATTTTCCTCTTTCCTTTTTCTAATCAAATTAACTAAATGTTTATCCATTTGGCTGTTTTTTTCATAAAACTAACTCTTAATCTTATTTATTATTTCAATAGGTTTTTTAGTTTCAGTTTTATTGATCTCTCCTTTTATTTTTAGAATTTCAAAGTTTGGTATTTGATTGGGGTTTTTTAATTTATTCCTTTTCTAACTTATTTAGTTGCAAACCCAATTTATTGATCTTTTGTTTCCTCTATTTTATGCAAATAAGCATCTAGAGATATAAAATTTCCCCTTTTATTGCTTTGGCTACATTCTACAAATTTTGGTATGTTGTCTCATTATTGTCATCTCTTGAATGAAATTATTGCTTGTGCCTATGATTTGCTCTTTTGCCTTTTCTTTCTTTAGGATGAAATTATTTAGTTTCCGATTACTTTTTGGTCTATTTTCCCCTTGTGTCTTCTTGAATGTAATTTTTATTGCATTGTGATCTGAAAAAAATGCATTTACTATATCTGCCTTTCTGCATTTGATTTTGAAGTCTTTATGTGGTAATATATTGTTAATTTTTGTATAGGTTCTTTGAACTTCTGTGAAATAAGTGTACTCCTTTCTGTCTCCATTCAGTTTTCTCTAATGAGCCATTATATCTAGCTTTTTTAGTATTCTATTTACTTCTTTAACTTCTTTCTTATTTATTTTGTGGTTTGATTTATCTAGTTCTGAGAGAGCAAGGTTGAGATCTCCCCCTATTATAGTTTTGCTGTCTATCTCCTCTTACAAGCTCTCTTAACTTCTCCTTTAGGAATTTCCATGCTACACTACTTGGTGCATATATATTTAGTATTGATATTGCTTCATTATCTGTGGTCCCTTTAGCAAGATATAGTTTTCTTCCTTATCTCTTTTAATTAAATCAATTTTTGTTTTCACTTGATCTGAAGCCAGGATGGCTACCCTTGCTTTTTCTACTTCACCTGAAGAATAGTTGTTTCTGCTTCAGCCATTTACCTTTACTCTGTGTGTATCACTGTGCTTTAAATGTGTTTCTTGTAAACAACATATTGTAGGATTCTGGCTCTTAATCCAGTCTGCTATTCTCTTACACTTTATGGGAGAATTTACCTCATTCACATTTACAGTTAAAACTACTAATTCTATCTTTCCTGGCATCGTATTAATCCCAAATTATGCTTTTCTCTTTCCTTTTCCCCTTTCCCTCCCCAGATTTTACTTATGAGCACTACTTCTCTCAAGCAGACCTTTCCCTTTAGAAACCTTCCTTTTTCTATATACCTTGTCCATACTATTTCTGTTTTCTGTTTAGCCTACACCTTCCTTTTTCCCTTTTCCTCTCCCACTTTTCTATAGGGTGAGAGGAGTTTCTTGGTGAAACCAAATATGTCTTATTTTCTTTCTTTGTGCCAAATTTGATGAGAGTAAGATTCATACAATGCTCACCATTTTCCCTTCTTTTTCTCAATTTTAATAGATTTTCTTTGCCTCTTCCTTAGATGTAATTTCCCTCATTTTACCTCTACTTTCCCCCTTTTTTTCTGTTACAAACCCCTTTCTACCCCTAGTTTCTTTTTTATATTATAACAGTAAAATCAGATTATACATGTACTCTCTATGTATAACCATAATAGAAATATAGTTCTCAAGAGTTTTTTTTTTTTTTTTTAACCTTTTAATGCTTCTATTGACCTCTATATTTCGAGGTCAATTTTTTTGTTTTGCTCTGGTCTTTTCATTAGAAACAAATGAAACTGCCTGCAATCTAGGGGAGGGGGTTGGGTGAGGGAAGGGAAAAGTTGGAACAGAAGTGAGTGCCAGGGACAATGTTGAAAAATTACCTGTGCATATCTTCTGTCAATAGAAAGCTATAATAAAAAAAAAAGTGGAATTCACCAGTTTCATTGAATATCCATCTTCTTCCTTGAAAGAAATTGCTCAGTTTAGCAGGGTAATTTATTCTTGGCTGCATTTCAAGTTCCTTCACCTTTCAGAATATAAGATTCTAGGTTCTTCAGTCCTTTAAAGTGGAAGCTGCTAGGTCTTGAGTAATACTTATTATGGATCCTAGGTGTTTGAATTGTTTCTTTCTGTCTACTTGTAATATTTTTTCCTTGGTCTGATATTTCTGAAATTTAGCCACAATATTCCTTGTTTTTTTATTTTATTTTGGGGTTTCTTTCAGGAGGTGTTTGGTGAATTCTTTCAATGATCATTTTACCTTCTGATTCTATGATATCTGGACAGTTCTCTTTGATGATTTACTGAAAAATAGTCTTTTTTTTTTCATCATGTATTTTTTCTTTTATCTCTCTTTTAAGATCCTTTTTAATTTCTTCCAGGAGATCCTTGTGTAATGGATATCATGTTATATCACATTTTGGGGCTTCATGTGGAGATAATCTGCCTTTATTTCCCTCAGGGTTTGATTTATGTTTTTCTCTTTCACCATAAAAGCTGTCTTTCAACCGAGTTCTCTTGATTTTTTTTTTTACTCATTTTTAAAAATAATTAAGGTCTGCTTTTAAGGCAGGGGAGGTTTTCCAAGCTTCCTCTACAAGCAGCAGCTTCCTCTATGAGCAGCTGTGGTTGTGGCCGTGCTGACTCACTTTCAGTGCTGGGTGGTCATAGCCAGTCCTGTGAGATTCTTGCATTTCAGGGTTCTCTATTGACTTTTTGTGTTTGTGTTGGATGTTTTATAACTTCTCTGCTGATCTACTGGTTTGCAGCCAGGGCAGAGTATCTAACACTGCTGTAGATTCTTATAGATTCCTCCCTAAGAATTCTCCCCCACTTGGAGTCTGCACTACCCGGTGGAGTCTGCATCACCCCGGGACTCTGTACTATCTGGGCTGGCATTTGTGGTCACCTGTTTGTGCTTGGCTTCCTCCCTCTTGTTTATGATTGAAACAGATCTTTTCTGGTCTGTTTCCTCTTTGTAGATTCTCCACCACATGGAGTCTGCACTTCCCCAGGACTCTGTGCTGTCTGTGCTGCCTTCTGTGCTCAGCTGCCACCCTCCCATTTTCCATTGAAACAGACCTTTTCTGGTGATCTTTGAGATTATCTTCTGCTGGTAATTTGTTGCACTCCCAATATTTGTGGGTTCGGCTGGTCCAGAGCTAATTCAGAGGCTGGATATGCTAATTAGTGTGAGGATTGTAGGAGAAATTCAGAAAGAAATATGTGTCCTCTCTGCCTCTCTGCCATCTTGGCTTCACTGCTGGAAGTCCAGAAGTAATTCCTAAAACAATTTTTTTAAAAGACTATTACCAGGTGGTAGGAATTTTCCTATGCTCTCATTATATAATTCATTAATAACTAAAGTTTTCCATGATAATTTTTTTAAATTTCTAAATTGCTATGAAATCTTTTTAGGTCATTGTCCTCTCACATAGAAATGTCAAGTTTTCCCCACATGCTGAATCCCCTTATCCTCAGTCACAATGAGTGGTCTCTCTTAGCACCAAATCCTACCAAATTGTACCCATGGAAAAGGGCATTATCGTTCATAGGTTCGTTCATCAATGGTATTCTTTGCTTTCCTATAAAAAAAAATTTCCCCTTTTTTCCTCATGTTTCTGTTCTGAAGGAAGAGTCTTTTGCTATCTTACCTATTCTCTTGGGGGCTCTCTGCTCATTAGAAACTGCATGTATACATTTTTCTTCATTGTTATTCTTTGGCTTGCTTAGGACATATGGCATTTTCTACTCTATATTGTTCTTCCCCTCCTATTCTCCCATTTGCTTTCATTATTCTTACCTTAGGAATTTTTAGACAAAAATTCTCTCATTTTATTGATATTGTCTTTGGTTTTTATATTTATTTTCTATACTTATATGTCTGTGGAATTTGAAAAGGAAATAGTTTTTCAGTTTTCAATTTCTTTCTAGAAATACATCAATTTCTACTTTTGGTTGAGAGTTCTTCTTTTTCACTAATTAGGATTGATTTTTTAGGGTATGTCACCTTGGGTTGCATTTTTACCTCCTTTGTTCTTTGTCTATCCCCTCCTGTTGTTTCTGGTTAGGACAGAATGGTCTTATTAGTTCATTTTCCTGTTCTTTTATTTTTGAAACTTTCTACTGGTTATTTCAAGATTTATTGTTTGTTTTAGGAACCATTATGTCATGCATTTCTTTTTTTCCTTTCTTTCTTCTTTCCTTTTTCCCTTCCTTCCTTTTTTCCCTCTCTTCCTTCCTTCTTTCTGTCCCTCCTTTTTTTTTTTTTTTTTTTTCTTCTGTATAGTCTTTCAATTGACATTTATTTTCTATGCTTCCAATTTCTGGAAAGTTTTCTTGTTTAACATTGTTTTATCATAATATTAAGCTAAAAAAAACTTTTCATGTTTTTCTGGATGAATTTTATCCTTAAGTTATTTCTGTGTCTTATTTTTAAGATCATCATGTTTGCTTGCATGATGTTTTCTTTTAACATTATTACTTTTCACTTTTTTTTCTTCCAGATTGTCCTTTATTTATGAATATTTACATTTCCAATCTTCTTTGCCTACTTTTTTTTTTTTTCATAAAGGTTGCCAAAGCTTCATTTTCTATATTCTGCCACATTTCCCTGCTGTACAGGACATGTTTGCTTTCAGAAATCTTAGTTCTTCTTTAAACCAATTAAGAACATCCTTCTGAATTTCAATGACATGTTGGAAACTTATAAGATCCCCTATCTCATCATTTATGATACATTTCCACTTATCTTGCAATGTTTATTCAAAGATGCCTGAACCTATTTAGCTTTTATGGAGATCATATTCTGTTATTGATAGTTTTCTTCTTGATTTATTTCCTTTTGTTCAGTGTCTTTAATTGATGTTTTCCCTTCTGTAATCTTTATAAATTTCAGTCTTCTTGTATTCTTATATTGCTCATTTTCTGACTTGTTATTTTTTTTTCCCATTTTCCCTGAGCACTTGGTCTCAAAGCTATCTCAGTTTCCTCTCATTGCTGAGCAATTCATGCTTAACTAGTTTAAGTAATGGATGCAAGTAAGTGGCTGAAAATGGCCCCATTTGGGATCTTTCCTTAAGGCTGGAGTACTAAAAAGCCAAATATGCTGGAGTATTGCTTCAGTTTCTCCTCTTTCTCATTACTCTGCCTGATCTCTCCTGTGAAATAGAGACCTATTCAATGCTGTCACAGACATAGGAAACTTCTGACATTTTTTGTCACAGGGAAGTGGAGAAGGATTAAGTAACCCATGTTGCAAGGCTGTGGGTTGACTATGGGACTCTGCCAATGTGTGATGCTAGGGTTGACAAAGTAGAGAGTGTTGAATTTACATGTTATAATTAAGGATTACTTTTCTTTGTTTTTAATTAATTGTTGTTGGATTTCTTGTTTGTTTTACTTTTTAGTTTTAGGTTTATTTTATTTTATTTTATTTTAAGATTTTTAGTATCCCAGCAGCAAGAAATAGAAAGAGAAATTCCATTTAAAATAAATGTAGACAGAAGAAAATATTTAGGTGTCTATTTGCTAAGACAAACCCAGAAGCTATATGAACACAATTACATAACACTTCTCTCCCACAAAAAAGTCAGATTTGAAAAATTGGAAAAATACCAATTGCTCATGGGTAGGCTCAGTTAATATAGTAAAAATGACAATTCTGCCTAAACTTGTCTAAGTTTAATTCCACGTTCAGTTCCATACCAATTAAATTGCCAAAAATTATTTTTATAGAGCTAGAAAAATGATAACAAAATTCATCTGGAAGAACAAAAGCTCAAGAAAATCAAGGGAATTAATGAAAAAAAATCAAACCTAAAACTATATTATAAACCAGTAGCCATTAAAATCATTTGGTACTGGCTAAGAAATAGAGCAGTGGATCAGTGGAATAGGTTAGATACACATGATATAATAATGCTTATAGTAATCTAGTATTTTATAAATACCCAAATTCTAGCTTCTGGGATAAGAATTCAAAATCTCACAAAAATTGCTAGGAAAAGTGGAAAATAATATGTGAGAAACTTAGCATCGACCTATATCTCACACCCCATATCAGAATAAAGTCAAAATGGATACATTCTTTGGGCATAAAGAATAATAAGCAAATTAGGAGATACTTTACCATCAAATCTTTGGAGAATGGGGGAATTTATGACCAAAGAAAAACAAGAGAACATTATGAAATGCAAAATGGACAATTCTGATTACATTAAATTGTTATTATTATTATTTTTTGCACAAACAAGATTAAATGGGAATTACAAAGATGGCAAAAAAAAATTTTACAGCCAGTGTTTCTAATAAAAGTCTCATTTCTAAAATATACAAAGAACTGTATCAAATTTATTAGAAAACAAAGTCATTCATTGATACATTGTTGGTGGAGTTGTGAACGAATCCAACTATTTTGGAGAGTAGTTTGGAACTATGCTCAAAAAGTTATCAAACTGTGCATACCCTTTGATCCAGCAGTGTTACTACTGGGACTATATCCCAAAGAGATTATAAAGAAGGGAAAGGGACCTGTATGTGCACGAATGTTTGTGGCAGCCCTTTTTGTAGTGGCTAAAACTGGAAACTGAATGGATGTCCATCAGTTGGAGAATGGCTGAATAAATTGTGGTATATGAATATTATGGAATATTACTGTTCTGTAAGAAATGACCAACAGGATGATTTCAGAAAGGCCTGGAGAGACTTACATGAACTGATGCTGAGTGAAATGAGCAGGACCAGGAGATCATTATATACTTCAACAACAATACTATATGATGACCAGTTCTGATGGACCAGGCCATCCTCAGCAACGAGATCAACCAAATCATTTCCAATGGAGCAGTAATGAACTGAACCAGCTATGCCCAGAAAAAGAACTCTGGGAGATGACTAAAAACCATTACATTGAATTCCCAATCCCTATATTTATGCACACCTGCATTTTTGATTTCCTTCACAAGCTAATTGTACAATATTTCAGAGTCTGATTCTTTTTGTACAGCAAAATAACGTTTTGGTCATGTATACTTATTGTGTATCTAATTTATATTTTAATATATTTAATATCTACTGATCATCCTGCCATCTAGGGGAGGGGGTGGGGGGGCAAGAGGTAAAAAATTGGAACAAGAGGTTTGGCAATTGTTAATGCTGTAAAGTTACCCATGCATATATCCTGTAAATAAAAGGCTATTAAATAAAAAAAAAAAAAAATTTCCCATCAAAAAAAAAAAAAAAGAAAACAAAGTCATTGCTCAGTTGGTAAATAGTCAAAGGATATGAACAGAAAAACTATAATCATAAGAAAAAATGCTCTAAATAACTATTGATTATAGAAATGCAAATTAAAACAATTCTGAGGTGGCACCTCACACTTTTCAGATTAGCTAAAATGAGAGGAAAGAATAATGATAAATATTTAAAAGGTTATGGGAAAACTGGTACACTAATGCATTGATTCTGAAACTGTGAAATGATCCAACTATTCTGGAGAACAGTTTGGAACTATGCCCAAAGGACTGTGCATACCCTTTGACCCAGTAATACCACTACTGGGTCTGTATCCCAAGGAAATCATAAAGGAGGGAAAAGAACTATGTATAAAATGTTTGTAGCAGTTCTTTTTTGGTAGCAATGAATTGGAAAAATTAGTAAATGCCTATCAATTGGAGAAATGGCTGAATAAGTTTTAATATATGAAGGTAATAGAATATTATTTTTCTATAAAAATGATAAACAAACTCATTTTAGAAAGGCCTGGAAAGATTTACGTGGAGCTCACACTGAGCAAAATAAGCAGAGCCAGGAATACATTGTACACAGTAGCAGCAAGATAGTGCAATGATCAACTGTGAAAGACTTGATTCTTCTAAGTGCTTCAGTGATCCAAGACAATCCCAATAAATTTAGGATTAAAAAAAAAATCCATCTTAATCTAGAAAGAGAATTGTGGAGATTGAATATAAATCAACATATTCTATGTTCACTTCTTTATTCTGTTTTTTTTTTTTTTTTCTCTTTTGGTTTTTCCCTTTTGTTCTGATTTTGCTCACCAACATGATTCATAAAGAAATGTATATTTAAAAAGTTAATATACATGTATAACCAGAAAAAAATAAAACCATTGCAAATAATTTGTTTTGTGTTTCTCGTGTCTTCAACCATATAGCAAATTATCTTATCTTTTGTGAATAATTTTGATTTTCAAAAATTGGAAAGATTTTGAAGATTACGCAAAAAAAAAAAAAAAAGTTTATTCTTCCGTCTGCTGGTTCTGTGCATTGAATTTCTCATGCTTCATTTCTCATCCAACACTAGATTATACCATTTCTTAACCATAAACTTACTCACCCTCAAGGATTTATCAGAACTCCTCTATATCATCCCTACTCTGTTTCAATGGAGAAACATTTTTCTTATTTTAATGTGAGAACAAGCCGTTCAACATGAGCTGCTTCTTCTTCTATTCCCTTCGTCTCAAATCCTCTTGAAACAATCTCTCACCCTTTTTTCTTCTCCCTAAGATTCTAACAAAAAGGTAATTATTCTTCTTGGGAAATCTATCTTGTGTCCATCTGCATTTCATTTCTTTAATCTACACCATTAAAGTGCAATGTCAATTACTTCCTCTCTTTTTTGAAATTTTAACATTTCTTTCAACTGATTTCTTTGCTACTTTCTTTTAAGCATAGCAAAAGTTTCTCCATTTAAAAAAAAAAGAAAAATAATAATTTAATCCAACTGCCCCTTTAAGCTATCATCTTATATAGCTGCTTCCATTTCTTCTTCTCTTATTCAATTTTCAACCCTGTGAAAATTGGTTATAAACCTCGAGTCAACTCAAAAACTCTGTCTGAAGTTTCCAAAAATTCCTTATTTGCTAAATCTGATTACTTTTATCTGAACCCTTCTGAAATTATAGGCTGTATTTGATATTATTGACTTTCTCTTCTTCCTAGATACTCCTCTCTGGGTGTTCAAGATGCCTCTGTGTCCTGATACACCTCTTTCTCCTGTCTTCAAAATGTGGCTGTTTCCCAATGTTCTGTCTGGAACTCTCTTTCTCCCTTTATACTCTCTTTTTGATATTTCCATTAGTTTGTTATGATTTTAACTATCATATCTATGCAGATGACTTACAGATCTATATATAGAGTTGAATTTTCTTCCAACAGTTTCTGCCTATTATGTATTTTTAAATGGGTGTTCCAGAGACACCTGAAAGTATGTTTATAATTGAATTTATTTTTTTAGTCTTCTGAATTATTTCCTTTTCCATTCTTTTTTATTTCTATAAAAAATTCTTCCAGTATTTCAGATTCAAAATCTCAGCATTATCTTCAATTTTTCACTCTCCTTCATTCTACACATCCATTCTATGGCCAAGTTTTGCTTTTTTTTTTCACTTTCTCAATTTTTTTTTTTTTTTTTTTTTTTTTTTTTGCATTTAACCTCTTCTCTTCATTCATTGGCCTTGTCATTGTTCTTCACATAAGATACTCCATCTACTCCATCTCCCATGTTTATATCTTTGCACTGGCTATCTCATATTTCTGAAATGAACTTTCTCCTTACCTCTGCTACTTAGCCTTTAAGATTTTCTTTTAAACAGATTCCTTCTTGCTTTTAAGATTGACCTCCAGCATTAAGACTTAAAAAAAAAATCTTTCCTAATAATAATGCTCTCCCTTTCAAATGTTCTATTAAATTACTTTATATATATTTGTATTTATTAACTATATATATGTTATATATATATATATATATGACTTATATTTTAATATCTTTTTCTTTTCTTATGCAAGGCAAATTGGGGTCAAAAGACTTGTCCAGTGTTATATGGCTAGTAAATTTTAAGTCAGATTTCAACTCAGGTCCTCCTGACTTCAGGGCTGGTTTTCTATCCACTGGACCTGTCCTAGAACATATATTTTATGCACTTGCCATCATTAAAAGCTCATGAGGTGTAGAAATTATTTTATTCTTTGAATTTATATCCCTAGTATTTGCCACAGTAGCAGGCACATAGCAAACACTTAATAATTTTTGAATTGATTGAACAGTAATAAAAATCAATAATACCATTACTTCTGGAAACATTGTCATTTGAATCCTCTACAATTCTACATCATTCCCTGCCCTACACTCTTTTAAAAGTATTAATTCGTCCTTACTTGAATATAACTTCCTTAGAAAAACTAGTTATGTTTTTCTATTTGAAACCTAGTAGAAACCTAGTAGAGTAGTTTGGAACTATGCTCAAAAAGTTATCAAACTGTGCATACCCTTTGATCCAGCAGTATTACTACTGGGCTTATATCCCAAAGAGATACTAAAGAAGGGAAAGGGACCTGTATGTGCACGAATGTTTGTGGCAGCCCTCTTTGTAGTGACCAGAAACTGGAAATCGAGTGGATGCCCATCAATTGGAGAATGCCTGAATAAATTGTGGTATATGAATATTATGGAATATTATTGTTCTGTAAGAAATGACCAACAGGATGATTTCAGAAAGGCCTGGAGAGACTTACACATACTGATGCTGAGTGAAATGAGCAAGACCAGGAGATCATTATATACTTCAACAACAATACTATATGATGACCAGTTCTGATGGACCAGGCCATCCTCAGCAACGAGATCAACCAAATCATTTCCAATGGAGCAGTAATGAACTGAACCAGCTACGCCCAGAGAAAGAACTCTGGGAGATGACTAAAAACCATTACATTGAATTCCCAATCCCTATATTTATGCTCACCTGCATTTTTGATTTCCTTCACAAGCTAATTGTACAATATTTATGAGTCTGATTCTTTTTGTACAGCAAAATAACGGTTTGGTCATGTATACTTATTGTGTATCTAATTTATATTTTAATATATTTAACATTTACTGGTCATCCTGCCATCTTGGGGGGGGGGGGGTTGGAGGGTAAGAGGTGAAAAATTGGAACAAGAGGTTTGGCAATTGTTAATGCTGTAAAGTTACCCATACATATAACCTGTAAATAAAAGGCTATTACATTGGGAAAAAAAAAAAAAAAAGAAACCTCATTCTAGGTGAGATGATTTTTTTTCAAATAAGTGACACAGGCAAGATTTGAACTGTGATCTACTTGATTACAAGTCCAACACCATTTTTCCTCATAACCTTTTATATAATAGGTATTTAATAAGTGTTTGTCTAATTGACTTTAATCTTTCGTTTGGAAAAAAAAAACTGATATTAATTATGATGTTCACAAAGAACATTGAATAATAACCACCCCAAACTAAGCAAATTATAAAAGATTTTGAAATTATATTCTGCCAAATGAAGACATGAAATATCCCTAGAAGGAAATACACAAAACTAACAATATGCCTGTTTATGGAAAGTAATTCTCCTCTAGTGAAATCTTAGTGTTTTTCAGTTCCTTTTCAATATAGACTTGGGAGCTTACACTGCAAATATTTTGATCTCTTTGTTTTCATATTTAATAAAATATTTAGGCAGTCCCTTAAACAAAAATCAGTATTTTCTTAGGAAGTAAATAGGGTGTTTGGGGGAAGGAAAGGGAGCATTTTTACTTCTAGTATGCATGAATAACTAAAATACTCAAGATAGACAACAGGTTTTCAAAATTCCTCTTTGACTTTTTATTTGAGTGAATGTAATGCTTCAGGATCTTCTGCTTGAAAGTATTTGTTGATGAAAAGAAGCATTATTGATAGACCAATAATAGAATCTTTTCTCTTATTAATATTGAAGGAGGTATTTGTACATAATTGGGTAGACATCTTTTCCCTGCTATTATGGTTCATGAAAGCATTCAGTAGGAGAATGGTGTCAGGCAGAAAATTTTTTAAAAAGTTAAATGTTTCAAGTTACTCTGGGGGAAGAAAAAGAATCTTAATGAAAGGGAAATAAACAAATCCGAAGATTATCACTCTCATTAGAATATTATATTCAGTGGATCCCCAGCTTTTTCATCTAGGCCAATTTTGTGGTTATTCTATTGAAAAGATGCATTATTTAAAAATGTCTGAATTTTGTTTTGAAAAAGAAATAAAGATGTCCAACTGAATTCAGGACACCCGGAGTTCAGGTCTATCTTCTGACACATACTGAATAACACTAGGCTAGATTTCTCTGTATAAATCAATTAATCTCTCTGTGCCTGGGGCAACTCTTTATATCTCTAAATTTCAAAGGAGTGCTAATCTACCTTCTTTAGAGGGAGTTTCCTCATCCAAGGGATAAAATGAGCTAAAATTTATTTAACAATCAGGCACTATTCTAAATGTTTTTATAATTATTATTATCTTATTTGATCTAGGTGGTAGCTACTATTATTATCTCCATTTTCAGATGGGGAAACAGGAAGGCCTAAGTGACTTGCCAAAGGTCACAAGCTATTACGTTTTATTTAATTTTCTCATCCTGTATTTGAATTCGGGTTTTCTACAAGGCTCTTTACATATTGATTATTAACTATCTTTTTGAATTGGACACCATTGTTCTTGAGGAACAAGGCATCAACTTGTGAAAAGGCAATGTGGGACAGAGGAAAGAGCACTACATTTGGAATCAGAGAACTTGAATTCACATTGAAACTTTGTTATTTAATAACTTAGTGTCCTTGGAAAAATCACTTAGCCTCTCAGGGCCTCAATTTCAGTTCTCTTATCTATAAAATTAGGGGGCAGGATTAAATGGCCTCCAAAGATCTTTGGAGTGCTAAATCTGTGATCCTATGAATCTGATTATGAGCCTTTCAAAATTTCATTAGGGGAATTCTTAGACAACGAGGGTATATAGTTTGTTACTGGGATTGTACTCCTATCCTTTCCAATTTAATAGGGTCTGCCAGAGATTCAATTCTGTTGGCATTAACTTTGAGAAGTCAGGGTCACTTCCTCCCCATGATAAGACATTAGAATAGTACTTTTATTAAGGACAATAATTTTACCTCTAAGATAATATTTCACCTGTATATTTCTGTCTATAATCTAACATTACTAATGCTGTGAGTTCACACCTATGTCTTTTAAGCCATTAATTTCTAATAAACCTTGAGATAAAGTGTTACATTAAAATAGCATGAATAACTATTTTGCTCTTTACCATTTTTTTTTAAAGTTAAGGCTCAATATCATGTAAATCATCTGATTTTTGATGTTTAAAATTTTTCCCCTTCCAACTGTCCATCTCCTGTCTTAAGCAATGTCACAAAATTACCGCTCTCTTTCTCACTCCACTCTCTCTGAATCTCTTTTACAAGTAGGTAACCAGATGTTTCAATATGTACATCTTGTTTTTTTACTCCTTCAACACATATACACACATAGAAGGTATATATGTGTATAAACACACACACACACACACATATACACACACATACATAACTGATAGAAGCAATATATGTATGTATCATTACCTGTTAGAAGCAATTCTTCATTAAAGACCTTTCTATATAAGAAATTCATAGTAGCATGTTATTTATAATAGTAAAACATTACAATTCAGCTATAATTCCTAGGCTGTGATCTCCTTGAGAGCTGGATGTTTACTTTTCTTTGTATCCCCAGTACTTTATACAGTGCCTGGAAAGATTTGTAGGCACTTAATAAATATTTATTGACTATTTTCAACAATTGTGAAGTGGCTGAATAAATTGCAACATATTAGTATGATAAAGTTTTATTGAATTTGAGGGCCTGAGTGCTTTGGGCTAAGTTATTTTATCTTACTGAGCCTCATTTAATTTCAGGAATTCAAATGAAGACTTGAGACTAGGCCTCTGTAAATACTTTCAGCTCTTGGTTTGTATTATATAATACCAAAAAAATGAACAATCCAAAGAAATAAAGTTAAACACAGAAGTGATACAGGAAAGGAAAAAAAAAAAAAAGAATTCAAAAGAGCAAGATTGAGGATGGCTACAGTTGTGTAAATGAGGAGAAAACTAAAAAAAAATCTAAAAATGAGGAGAAAGCTAAAGAAAACTAAATTTTATTGTTTGAATTTTGTAGATGCAGAAATGGGGATTCTAAGAAGTAAGTGACTTGCTTTTGTTCTAAACTACAAAGAAGCAGCCATGATAAGAGTACGTATTGTAGTATGTCTTACCTTATTGCACATTTGTGTTGGGTTAACAGTGCAGTTAATAATGTTTCTAGACTCGAGTTGTAATTATTTACTTGTTAATTATTAGTGGTGTTTCTTTAGTTAATATAAGTTAATATAATAGTAATATTATGCAAGAAGAATGAGTTCATGTTACTAGACATTCCCTAGGATTACAGAAGGAGTCATTCAATGAATAGCAATAAACGGAATGGCTGCTGGGTTTCTAAAGGAGAGCTATTCCTTGGCCTTTTTTGAAGATTCTATGAACTTCTTTGTGATCTCAATTTGATTTTTTTTTTTTTTTTCTGCATTGAAATAAAACTTTCCTTATTGGAAATTTGTAGACTATGTGCTTGTAAAGCTGGTGACCACACTTTAGAAGGTGTTATAACACATTGCACATTACAAAGGTGAGAAATCCCCCAAATCATGCCTGTTACTTTTATAACTGCAATAAGTAACATTTATACATCAGTTTAAGATTTGTGAATCGCTTTAGGTGTACTATTGCATGTCATCCCCCAAACAACCCTCAAGTCTTCCTCAATTCAGGCCCCAAACCCTATTGACTATGCTGCCCAACTTCCCACAGCGATTAGCACTACTCAGCTCAAAGATCAAAGAAGAAATTTTGGAGTAGAGCTAGGAAAGGTGGTGGAATGGGGAAGGCGGCAAACATTAGGGTCCTCAAAATTTTTAAATGGGGAGCTAGTTCACTGTCCCTCAGACTGTTGGAGGGCAGGACTATAGTAAAAACAAAAACTTTATTTTGTGGGCCTTTAAATAAAGAAACTTCATAGCCCTGGGTGAGGGGGATAAATGTCCTCAGTGGCTGCA
The DNA here is from genome assembly GCF_902635505.1 of Sarcophilus harrisii. Lineage (NCBI taxonomy): Eukaryota > Metazoa > Chordata > Mammalia > Dasyuromorphia > Dasyuridae > Sarcophilus > Sarcophilus harrisii. Next base: position 372,311,270 of record NC_045428.1, read on the forward strand.
TCTGGCCTGTGGGCCATAATTTGAGGACCTCTGTATGGCAATGAATAAATGGCTCATTTTAGGACATTTCATAAAAGAAAAACAAACCTGAGTGATTTTAGGGTTATATTTTCTAAACATTTTTGATTATTGGTCAAACAGCAGTAACAAATAGACTCTTAAATGTATTTTAGAAATGGCTATGATCTCCACACATTGGGGGAAGACAGATTAGAAGACAGTAAAATGTACTTTTCCATAAGTACTATGTACTATGTACAAAATATTTAGGGTACACACACAAAATCTGCTTATGTTTTGAACCCTAAGTACTATGACTGTAATGAACTGGGGAGAAAAAAACCCCAATATGTTGGGTCCAAAAATGATAAAGACTAAGATGGAATGTAGTTTTATGGAGAAAATATTTCAATCTTCAAATTTGTAACAAACTTGCAATTAAGTGAGCATAATAAGCTGTCTGCCATACATTATATTTGACTAGTCAGACTCTCAGGCTGGGTGACTGCTTTATGATTTGCTTGGCTTGCTTTTAATCTATTAATTAAACATGTTCTAAACTGTAAAATATAGAACTATTTGGCGGCTGAGCCCCAGAGGATTTAAATTCCTGAAATGACTTAAAGTCCCAAACTACTAGCCATCCAATTAATTGTGTTTGAGTATTAATCAGATGCTCTGCAGGCTTCTCTGGTTTCCAACTAAATTCTCTTTCCAGAAACCAAAATTCTAATACAGATTTTTATGCATGTAAACAACAGCTAAGAACCTAATCTCTGTAGGGGCTGATGAAGTGAAAAAAAGTGAGCTCAAATTCTTGCAAGTCAAAACAGGATTTATATTAAATGCTTCTTCTCTTCCAAACTTTGATTAACCCCACATCATCTTACTTCTTATAGCTATACTGGGAATTATTAACAGTTGTATATTTTTCTCAAGTAATAAATCCTACTTCATCCCCAAACAAAATAAGAACATTCTGCAGAAAAGATGAAATTCAATGTTAAGTATTTAGACAGAGGTGCCTGGTCATACAACTCTAGGTCAGTCTTGAATGTAACCTGACTCAATCCATTCTATATCCCAAAGTTTTTTAAAACTAACATTTTAATTGATAATAAAGTCACCTTGCAGTGAGCCTCACCTCTCTAAAATAAAATTTCAAAAACCCCAATTTTTTCTCTTTTTAAATTTCATAATCTCATATATATATATATATACACATACACATACATGTATATAGGTGTATTTATGTATTATATATATATACACACACATGTTTCTGTATTCTATCATATTCTTTATTTCAAATAAACCTATTTTTATTTATACCCACCAACTAGTAAGCAGAAAGGAAAGAGTGATAGAGTTGATTTAATTTGTTAATTTCTTATTAATAGCATTAGGATTTTCTCTAAATCACATAACATAGTTGTCCATTATGCTATCACTCCCAGAACTGTCTTAAGCTTAGAGTAGGATTAGAAAATTGGTTGTTTCTGTGTTCATTATTGGAACATAATTCACTACACTACCAATCACAATTCCAAACCAAGATTTTCATGGGGCAGAAATATAATGTTCTATATAATCCAGGGAATTTCCTGCTCCTAGTAAAAATCCCTGTTGATCAAGAGTTTTTCCCTACTTAGGGCAATATGTACTGAAATAAAATAAAAAGGGATGGCTAGATGGTGCAGTGGATAGAACTCTGGTCCACAATATCAGGAAGGTTCATCTTCATGAGTTCAAATCTGGCCTCAGTAAATTACTAGTTGTGTGATTCTGGATAAGTCACCCACTCTGTTTGCATCAGTTTCCTCATCTATAAAATAAGCTGGAGATGGAAATGACAACCATTTCAGTATCTTTGCCAAGAAAATCCCATAATAGGTCTTAAAGAGTGAGACATGACTGAAAGCAAATAAACAACAAGAATAAAAGAAAGCTAACTAAAACAAAAAATTCTATCCAAGTAAAATCATAGCATTCAGAAGAATTTGTGATTTTAGGTAGCAAATAGATATTAAAATTGATCATAAGAAAATGGTACTGTTATGCAAAATATGTTTTACTTCAATGTGTTTTCTTATATTTTGAGTATATATTTGAAATTGTACCCGAGATGTTTAGTCCTCCTAAAAACTGGCTAGACGCCAGTTTGGCTAAAACTGTCAGTAATATTGCCTGACAGTTTTAGTAGAAAATGAGGGGGAGATAAACAACTTCTATTATGTGTTAAATTGACCTGAGTTCCACATTTGGGACAGGTAAAACATAATACGACAGAGATAATAAGACTTGCAGCAGAAAAGATAACAATATGTGCTTCCATTTCAATACGTGTGAATTTCTTTTTGATAAGGAATATGTTATATTGAAAAGAACTTTGAAACCAGCCAGGAAACAGTAGTTCTTTCCTTCTCTGTGATGCTTTGTAATATGGACTCCTTTCCTTTTTCTGCCTGTCAGTTTTCCTTATCCCCAAAATGGGGATACTTGTACTGTTTCACTCACAGGCTTATTGTGGGGATATTCCTTTGTAAAACTTAAAGCAGTATTTTGATATGAATTATTCAAAAGAAAAATACACTTTGTAGACCAGAGGAGTCTGGACAGTTAGCATCTTCTTGTCTTTGAATTTCTTAATTTGATCTAGATCAGAGAATATGGATAGGGAAATATTTCTACTTTCATAAGAACAGGCATCACTGAAAAAGAATTATGTACAGTAAGAAAATAACAAGTTTCAGTGCCAAACTAGCACATGAGTTTCAAAATTGCAAGTGGTAAGAAGCACTCTACCATCAGGTCAAAACTACCAGAGTACCTGTTCAGTTGTGTATGGCTTCACAAGTTGAAGATAGGAAAGAAAGAATGAGCAGAAATTAAGTTAAAATGATAGAATATTGATGCTGAATGGTAGTCAGTGATATCTCCAAATGCCCTGGTTTCATATTTCTATAATAATTTAATTTGCTATATCACATGCTAGAACTTTTCTGTAATGTATTTATTAATAATTATACTGATATTTTAATGTTCTTGTTTTGTTTAGACAGTCTTTTCAAAGAGGTTAGCTGCAGAGGAAAGAAGAGATATAAGTTGATAATTAGTATGGATAGAAACATCAAGTAAAGATTTTTCAGAATAGGGGAGAGGGAGGCATGTTTGTAGGAAACAGAGAATGTACAATTAGAAAGTGAGATATTGGAAGCCAAGATGGCAGAGTAAAGTCAGGAAGCTGCTCAAAAAATCCTACTTTCCTTGAAAAGCCTCATGAAACTAAGCCTTTGAACAGAGTCTGATGGAAGGAATTATTCTGGAGAGCAATTTGGAACTATGCCCAAAGAGCTATCAAACTGTGCATACCTTTTGGTCCAGCAGTGTTTCTACTGGTCTTGTATCCCAAATAATTCTTAAAGGAGGAAAAGAACCATATGGGCAAATAATGTATGCACAACCCTTTTTGTAGTGGCAAGAAACTGGAAACTGAGTGGATGCCCATCAGTTGGAGAATAAGTTGTATGAATGTAATGGAATATTATTGTTCTAAAAGAAATGATGAGCAGGATGATTTCAGAGAGGCCTGGAGAGACTTACATGAACATCAGTTCTAAGTGAAATGAGCAGAATCAGGAGATCATTGTACACGGCAACAGTATGCAATGACCAGTTCTGATGGATGAGATGATGATTCAGGCCAATTCCAATCATCTTTTAATGAAGAGAGTCATCTACACCCAGAAAGAGGACAACAATAACAAAATTCATCTGGAAGAAAAAAAAAGTCAGAAATATCAAGGGAACTAATGAAAAAAACACAAAGGATGGTGATTTAGCAGCACCAAACCTAAAATTCTATTATAAAGCAGCATTAATCAAAACCATTTTGTACTGCCTAAGAAATAAAGTAATAAATCAAAGGAATAGATTAGATATACAAGACACAATAATCAAGATCTAAAGCAATCTAGTATTTGATAAACCTCCAAACGCCAGCTTCTGGAATAAGAAAATCTATTTGACAAAAATTTCCAGGAAAACTGGAAAACCATGTGAGAAACTTGGCATAGGCCTACATCTCACATCCCATACCAAAATAAGATCAAAATGGATACATGATTTGCACATAAAGGGTGATATCATAAGCAAATTAGGACATCTAGGGATAATTTTTTTTATCAGATCTTTGGAGAAGGGAGAAATTTAAGACCAAAGAAGAACTAGATAATATTATAAAAGGCAAAATGTACAACTTTGATTAAATTAAATTAAAAAGGTTTTACATAAACAAAACCAACAAAAAACAAGATTAAAAGGGAAGTACAAAGCTGGGGAAAATCTTTATAGCCAGTATTTCTGATTAAATTCCCATTTCTAAAATATATAAAGAACATGTAAAAATTATAAGAATAAAAGAAATTCCTCAATTGATAAATGGTCAAACAATAACAGATAATTTTTGGATGATGAAATTAAAGCCATTTATAGTTATATAGAAAAATGTTCTAAATCAGTATTGATTACAGAAATGCCACCTAAAACAACTTTGAGGTACCACCTCAGACTGACTAAGATGACAAGAAAAGATAATGATGAATGTTGGAGGGAATGTGAGAAAACTGGGACACTAATACATTGTTGGTGCAATTGTGAAATGATCCAAACATTCTGAAAGGCAATATGAAAAATGCCCATAGTGGCATAAAGCTGTGCATATCTTTTGACCCATCAGTGCCATTACTGAGTCTGTATCTCAAGGAAATCATAAAGGAGTGGAAACTAACCCTCATGTGCAAAAATGTCTGTAGCAGCTCTTCTTGTGATAAAAAGAATTGGAAAAGGAGTGGCTGCCCATCAGTTGGGGAATGGTTGAACAAATAGTGGTATATGAAGGAATTGAATATTATTATTATTATTCTATAAAAATGATGAAGAAGCTGATTATGGAAAGGCCTGAAAAGATTTACATGAACTGATGCTGAGTAAAATAAGCAGAATCAGGAATACATCATACATATGGACAGCAAGTATGTGCAATGATCAATTATGAAAAACTTGGTTTTTCTCAGTAGTTCAGTAATCCAAAGGAATTCCAATCTACTCTGAATAGAAAATGCCATCTGCATCCAGAAAAATGACTAAGGAGAATCAATGTAAATCAACACATACTACATTCACTTCTTTTTTCTTTCTTTTTTTTTTTAAATTTTTATCTTTCCCATGGGTTTTACTCTTTCATAAAGCAATGTGTGTTAAAAAATAAACTTCCTACAATTAAAAAACTTAAAAAAAAAGAAAGTGAGATATTTAGAAAAGATGGGATGAAATAATATTACTTTAAGTGTTTCAGGAGTTTGCTTTGGTAATGAGTAAGCCAATTTTTCAGGTGAAACAGGAAGAAAGGATAAAATAGTGGCTTAAGACATCTGAGTTATAAGAGATGTAGAAGAGAAGAGTACACTGACTTTATGGCGAATGACCTCAATTTTTTTCTGTAAAATATGAGGCAAGTTTTCAGCTAAGGATGGTGAAGGGGAGACATAGGAGGCTTGAGGAGAGATGAAAACATGTAGAAGAGGCATTATAAAAAGTGTGATAATGAGTTGAAAAGGGAAGCATAATAGAATTACCTGATATCTGTGAGGAACAGGTTAATGCTAGCTAACATGAATTTATAGTGGACCAAATCAGAGTGATTGCCTGATTTTCTCCACCTTTGTTTAATAAAACAAGTGCAACTGAGAAGGCAACAAATGATCACAGTGATTCAAGGCTGATTTTTCGTGTATGACCATATTTGTTTGAGTCTGGGATAGGTTGGACAGGTAGCTCCTGGGAAATGATTTAATTGAGGAAATGATTGATAAGGGTATGTGAGGGAGAATATTTTTGTTGATGTTCCCTAGTATGAGGACAAGAGTTTGAGAGTAAAGAAAAACTAAGCCAATAATTGAACTTTTTAAGGAAAGAAGGTATTGCAATAGAAACCTGTTATAAAGAAAAACTGAGGCAAGCAGTTCTGAGAACATTCAATTGATTACCAGAGCTAGCAATTACCAACAAATGAGGTTAAAAGTCCTTCAGTATCCAAAAATAAACTGGGGTTTACAGAGTTTATTTTTATAGTTATAAAAAAAGAAATGAAATAAATCAGAGGGTCTTGAGAAACTTATTTTGATTGATTTCTGACTGGCTAAAACATGACAAAAAGCTTAGGATTAAGCTAAGTACATCCTGGAACTTTCTGAGGTTAGGTCCATCTTGTCGCCAATATTTAGGTAGTGTCAAGGGATAATGAGGTGTTTCAGAAGCATGACAATCACCAAATTGCTCTTCTGATTGTTTATAGCATTACAGTACTCAATTTTAATATCTATTATGTTTTCTAAAAAGTGTAATGTTTGTGGTAAGAGTAATGGAGAGTGCTTAGACTACTACAAAGGGAAACAGACTTCTACAAGATGAGGAAATGTCTCTATAGACACTCAACTTATCTAAAAGAGCTCTGCAAAAAAAGAGGAACTTAATCTCTGATTACAGTGATCATCTGTCTCTCCATCTAAAAGCTATCTAAGTTAGGCCATAATACTAACAAAAATCAATAGGATCATCAATACTAATCAATTAGGGATAACTTTTTTCAAAGGGGAATGGCTTGGGGTATGTATAGACAATATCAGGATATTTATTATATGGTAAATATTAACAGCATGAACCTTGAAGAAAAAGAGGTAACTGAGTGATAATAAGAAGGAGAACATGTCAGTGGCAATGTAGAAGGAGTAGAATTCTAACTCTCCTGCCTCTACAAGTGATCTTGAATGGATTTTTAGGTAGACTCAGGATAGAGTATTGAACCTGGCTGAGCTCATTCAACATTCCCTTCCAAAGAACCTAAAAATCAATTTTTGGAGTATCAAAGCTGAAGAAAGTTCAGAAGATATTTTTTCTAACCTAAGACAGTACAGGGTCCTCAAACTACAATCCGCTGGCCAGATGCGGCAGCTGAGGACGATTATCCCCCTCACCCAGGGCAATGAAGTTTCTTTATTTAAAGTCCCACAAAACAAAGTTTTTGTTTTTACTACAATCCGGCCCTCCAACAGTCTGAGGGACAGTTAACTGGCCCCCTATTTAAAAAGCTTGAGGACCCCTGGAAGTTGGAAGGAGAGATCTGTGATATCAGGCTGGATACTGGTCGAGAGAATAATTAGAGAAGCAGCTGAAAGTCTTAAAGGTGATTATAGCAGCGATTTCAGTATCAGGTGTGGGATCTTTCAGTCCACTAATGTTCTAGGTCAAAATTCCATGTCAGAGAGGAGCACTTGTGATTGCTTATTAGGAAATAGGGAATCTAGTCATAGTCACAGCGCCCAGAGGAATGTTAGCATTTGTGATTGTAGGAGAAGAGGGGTCCTTCCTGAGTAAAAACCAAATCACAGACCAGATGACCAGCCAATATAACTTTCTCCTAATCAGACCACCTTGAAAACAGAAGAATTTGTAGGTTTCCTTCCTGCCTCCTCTCCTCCTTCCTCCCCCCCCCCCCCAGAACAAACTAAAAATAGCAGTATGAAAAGGCCTAAGGCTTGGCACAGTGTTTCCTCACCTCTAAGTGAGCAGAAATCACCTTTAAAATAAAGTTCAAAGTGAAGAAATAGACTGAAAAAATTGAGCAAACAACGGTAGTGAATTAAAACAACAACAAAACAAAATTTGACCATAAAAAGCCCCTATGTTGGCAGGAAGACTAAGACACAATCTGAAAAGAAGACAAAATTTCTTCTACTAGCTACAAAGAAAGCCTCAAAGAAAAATACAAGCCCAACAAAAATTTCTGAAAGAGTTAACTAAAGATAAGAATGGTATAGAAAAAAATGAAAAAGAAAAGGGAGTGATGCAAGTGAAGGATGAAAATAGAATTCAGAACTTGGCATAAGAAGCACAAAATAAAGAGAATAATACCATAAAAAAGCATTGAAAAAATAGTAAAAGAGGCACAACAATTTACTGAATAAATGAACTTCTAAACAAAACAAAAACAAAAAACAAACAAACAAAAAACAGAGTTGGCTGAGTGGAAAAAGAGGTCCCAAAGGTCATTGAAGAAAATGATTTCTTAGCAATAAGAATTATACAAATAGAAGCTAATGACTTTCTGAGTCATCAGGAAACAAAACAAAATCAAAAGAATGAAAAAATAAAAGAAAATGTGAAATATCTCATTGAAAAAATAACTCACCTGAAAATAGATCAAGGAGAGAGAGTTTAAAAACATTGGATTTCCTGAAAGCCAGGATTAAAATAAGAGTCTTGACATCTTTCAAGAAATTATCAAGTGAGACTTCCTTGATATCTTAGGTCCATAAGGTAAAATGGAAATTAAAAGAATTAAGAAATCTTCCTGAAAGAGATCCCAAATTAAAACTCCCAGGATATAGTAGTCAAATTCCAGAGCTCCCATGTTAAGGAGGAAATATTGTAAACCTCAGAAAGAAATCATTCAAATATAGTGGAATAATTATTAGGCTAAGTAAATATTTAGTACCTTTCCTGTTTAAGGAGCAGATGACTTGGAGCATGTATATACCAGAAGGAGATGGAGCTGGCATTACAGAACAGAATAACATATCCAACAAAACTAAATATAATCCTTCAGGAGAAGAAACTATAAGATATTTAATGAAAATCAGAGTTGAGTAGAAAACTGGGTACTTGAGTAAAAGGCTCAAAAGAAGCACAAAAAGGTAAGCATGAAAGAGTAATCATAAGGGAATTGTTTACATTTCTATATATGAAGATGATACATGTAACTCCTAAGAACTGTACCTTTATTAGGGCAATTAAGTGTCTACACAGATAGAAGACATGGGGGTGAGTCGATTAGGTTAGGAAGATCTCCAAAAGAAATGTAGGGATGAGAAAGAGAATTCAGAGGGAAAAAGGGGAAGGAAAAGGTCAAATGAGCAAATTATCTCATATAAAAAAGTTGCACAATGAAGAGGAGGAGGAAATGGGGTGATGGCAGGCAATGCTTAAACTTCTCTCTCATCAGAATTGGTTGAAAGAGTAAAAAATTTTTCAGTTGTATTTAGAAATCTGTTTTACCCAATAAGGAAATAGAAGAGGAATGGGATGAGAAGTATGGGGAAGATGATAGAGAAAAGGCAGATTAAGGGAGATCTTAAGAAAGAGAGAAGAATAAAAAGAAGAAAACAGGATAGAGAGTAAAACACAGAATAATAACTTTAATTGGGAAAGGGATGAACTCCCCCTTGAAACAAAAGCAGATAGAAGAATGGATTAGAAACCAGAATTCTATAATATTTCATCTACAAAAGATACATTTGAAATGGAAATACACATGCAGTTAAAATAAGGGAGGGGGAAGAATTCATTATACTTCAGTGAAAGTAAAAAAGACAGGGGTAGCAATTATTATATTAGACAAAGCAAAATAAAAAAAAATAGACCTAATTAAAAAAATAAATAAAAGGGAAACTACATATTGCTAAGAAATTACAATAAACAGTGAAGCAATATAAAAAAAGTTTTACTGCAATTTTCCCTGATAAAAGTCTCATTTCTCAAATATTTAAGGAGATAAATCAAATCTCTCTCTATATATATATATATCTATATATACATGTATATGCGTATATATGCCTATATATACAAAATTATTTATAGCAGTTCTTTTTCATGAGAGCAAACAAATATCCTTGCTTTACCCTTCTAAGGACTATTGATATATAACTGTCTGTTTACCTCCACTTGCCAATCAATGGATGGCAAAACTATTCTTTCTTGGTCACTAGCTTTTTTCCCCCTTGTCACTGTTATCTCCCCTTTGTTTACTAATTCTCTGATTCTAATTTCCATTAAATGTTACCCTCACATTTAACCTTTGCTATTACAACTATGACTATTTCATCTGCATTTTTGGATTATGTGAGAAACAAATTAGACTTTTAGAAATATTGCTAGAAAATCAGAAAGTGCTTTTGCTTCTAATTGATACACTGAGTCTTAGCATGTGAGAAATACTTTGATTGATTCTTTGATTCTTCTCAATTATATTTCCAATGGTTTATAATACAATGATTATGTTTTTTTTCCTGCTTGAGATACATTAAAATTTTTTGTCCTTTTCATAACTTATAGCTATCCATTTGTAAGTGAACTAAAAATTGGTCTTTGGATAATTTAGATACGATCTCCATCTTGATTTTGTCCATAATCTGATTTGGAAACATACATCTTAGAATTCTAAAGTGGAGATGGTGTATTTTTATCTGATTTGATATATACATATATTTGAAAATTAAGCCACATCAACAAGCACTTAATGAGCACCACCTGTGGGCTATGCATTATATTAAGTCCTAGAGATGCAAAAAAGAAAAAAGGAAAAGAAAGACCAAAAACAAAAATAACAATAAAAGTCCTAGTATTAAGGGAAAAGTTTATATGTTCAATATAAAGATTTCATTATCATAATAGCTCCTATTTATGTAATCATATAAGAAATATAACAGGTTTTTTTTTTAAAGAAAAAAACAGGTTAGTAGTGCAAGCATTATTTTCTCCAGTTCATGCATAAAGGCACTTGAAATTCAAAAAACCTATTTGACGAAAATAGCACAGCTCATTAGTAAGCTAGAACTAACAATCAAGTCTTGTAGTTTAGTGGTCATTTTATATTTCCTGTTTAGTAGGAAATGCATTTCATGGAACTGTACATTAAAATATAAAATAAGAGAAATCCATTACCATGAGAGATAAAGGATTTATGGATAAATCTGTACAAAGAAAAATATTTTCTATTTTTTTAATCTTCAAAAAAGTGCTTTATGCGGTACTCCTAATATCTGTGAATGTCAAATTCTTCAGCTCTGTGCATGCTATTAGCAAACTCTCTTGTACTTGCTGAATTTAATCATACAGGAATGAATAACAGAGGGCAATCCTCAGGTGGGAGTCATTTGGAACAATCTGGCACAACCAGAGTGAGATAAGGTACCTTATGATAAGAAAGATTAAAGCAGAAAGTTTAAGACAAGGATGCATTTTTCAAGTTACTGTTGGAAAGAAGAAAAATATAGGGGGAACTTTGATCAACAACAGTGATGAAAATATGAACAACTTCAATCAACATCACCTTCAGCACTTTACAAGGTAGGAAAACTAAATTACAATAGTCCAGATGATTCATATTGGCAGACTAATAAATAAGAAGGAAAAAAGTGGGATGGTCAAATGTAGCTATTCTCTGACATCCAAATTTCATTTTAACTCAACATACCTATTGTAAACTGAGTCCTATAAATTTTATAAGTTGGTAGAATTATATCGACCTGTCGTCCATCATCTGATACAACTAAAAATTCCTTTTGATGGCCATAAAGCAAAAAATGATCAAGAGGAACAAAACAAAACACTTTATTATTTGATGAAACAAATACTGTGTACTGATATAGGCTACTTTTGCAAAGTTGTGTGATCCCTGTAATGTACTGAAATATAAAATGGCTATCAGGATTACCAGTATGTATTGAACGCCTACTCAGTACATAACACTGAGTAGGTTTAGAATTACAATATCCTTACTTAAACAAAGTTTCTTTATACAATTAGAGAAATGAAAGTAGGACCCCTCAATGGTTTAACCCTGGCTCTTAGATTCTCTATTTTCCTTTAAAGCTCAGATAGGTACTGTCTTCTGGCATAAAATTTTTTCTATTCTCCCAGGTTGTTAGGAGGGAAATTATGTACTTATTTCTTTGTGTACATTTTATGTCCTCTTGGTAATTTTCAAGACCAATAAGAATCTTGGGGGAAAATTCACAATGTGGATTTATTTAAACACTTACATCCAGAGGACTTTTCTTTAATAATGAGATGTTTTTGACCCATATAATTAAGAGTTCCAAAATTGTTAAATGAAAAACTGCCATCATCATTGCATGAAATCAATCTTGGTTACTGTAAGAATGTGAATGAATGAAAAAATATGGCAGGTCCCAAAAGACATGAAAAACTTTGAGCAGCTTTTTGTGATTAAGTAAAATTTAGGGTGCAGTAAAATATAGTGTATGTAATTCATAAATTACAAAAATTTATATTACCTCACCTAGAACCTTCTTACTTATTAACAAAGGGGGCTTTTTAGTTTATGGCCTTTTCAAGGCTCGGAAATTATCTCTAGACTTGAATTCTTTATATTCAACTCTTTGCTTGATCATTGAACTTGGGGAGTAAAAGTTCAAAAAAAAAGTCTTACTATAACATTTTTGTCAATTTCTTTGTGGGATCATCTCCCAGTTTCAACAGTTGTTGATGTGTTTGAAAACAGATGGTCAGTGGGAAGATTATTGGGTGAGTTTGTCTTCATTTGGCCCCCAAATTGCAGTTGCTAGAAAGATTTCAGAAAGGACAAGTATTATGGGAGAAGTTGCAAAGTAGACTGTGAAAACAGACAGATGACCATGTGTAGTATACTGAAATAGAAAACCACTACCACAAAATAATCTTCTTGCATCAGCCCCATTTCTTTTCAGCTGTAAGGTTTTTATGTCCTAATATATGGTCAATTTTTTGTAGGTGCAATCTACCACTAAGGAAAAAAATAGCAGAGTCATTTCTATTTTCATTCAGTAACTTAAGCATAGTAACTGATAAGCTAACAAGAGAGAAAATGTAATGAAAGAAGAAAAGAAAGCCTTGGAGATAATCATGAGTGTTATCTACAGTTAGAAGTTAGGATAAGAATGACAAATTGGTGGAAGGTACTCAAAAAGAGCCACCTAACAGACAGGAGGACAGTGAGAAATAGTATCATTAAAACTGAGGGATAAAAGACTATCCAGGAACAGATGTTGATAAAGTGTCAAAAATTGCAGACTTAAGAAAGATGAAATCTAAGAAATAACTTTTGGAGTTGAACAATTGTGATATAATTAGTACTTTTGTTTCTCATATTTTATTTTGTCATAGTTTTTGACATTATCTTCTCCTTATACTATTTATACTAGTTGTATACTAGAAATTATCTAAAGGGATCATAAGGCCCAGACAAATAAAGTAGAGAAAAACCTAAAAGAGAAAGAAAAAAAAAAACTAAAAAATCCCAAACACTAAGAAAGGTCTAAAAGTCTTAGTGTTTTCATACACACACACACACACACACACACACACACACACACACACACACACTAAACTGACCAACATTCATTAAAGAAAAATACAATTTAGTTCAGAAATGATCCAAATTAGAAAAAAAAAAAAGAGAATTAGAGGTCATATGCATTTGAGCATATCAGTTCTTTTAATTATTTGATAAAGCTAAGGTGGAGAATTTGTATAGCTAATTCATTGCAGCCCTATGTAAATAAAGGCCAATATTGGTAATGTTTGAACTTAATTATTACCATTAAAATAAACTTTTTCTGGGAAATATTTTATTTTGCTAGCTGTTTTGACTGACCCTTTAGCAAAGGGGAAATAATTTACACTGACAAAGCCTGCTTTCCTTCCCCCACAACCTAAATGTAATTATTGCTACATTTACTTTATAACAGTTCCATTTAGAAAATCGATATTGATTGGAGCAAAGGAGCTTATGGCCAAAGGAGATGAGCGGCAGATGGCCACTGAATGGATATTGTACAATGCTGAATGACCAAGCAGTCATGACAAGCCATGGGAAATAGAAATAATTTTAAGTTGTGGGAATGAGCAACATGATGTGGTTTCAAAATAACAATTGATTGCTTCTTTAGGGAAAAAAATGCTGTTTTTCTCTGAAAGACTTTCAAAAATCTTAAATGTTTTACCTATCTTATATATATATATATATATACATATATATATATGTTGCATTGGCATGGGCTTCTAGTAATGATATTTTGGCAAGCTTAAATGTGCTCCCTTTGCTGTATGCTGTTTGGTAATGTTCATTATAAGTATATGGAAAATGATCATTTCGTGTAATATTAAATTTGATTTTAAAATGCATTCAAAGTTCATAAAACCTAGGTGTGAATCTGAAAACATTTCCTAAAAACCCATGAAAACTAGTCTATAGAATTGTCCTCTGAGTCTAATTCTACTATTTACTTGCCTTTTGACCTTCTGCAAATCCCTTAGCATCTATAGGTCTATTTCCTCATTGTCAAAATGAGAGGCATAAAGAGCTCTTCCAGATCTATGACCAGTGATCCATGCCATCATTCTGTCAATGGTTTTCAGTTTGTATTCAGAATCTTCACTAAAGTCTCTCTCTGATATTTGAATGTAATACCACAGTGGTTCCAATTCTCAAAGATGACCACACTGGAGTATGAGTTCTGACAAATATGAGAGACACAACTAGTCTGGAGTGACCTGAGTTTTGCCACAAGTTTCCAACATTAATAAAGTATTATGAGAACTTATATTCTGTCAGCAGGGAGAAATAGAAAAATAGTAACTAGTTAGGGAATTTATGAACTTTTCCCCAACTGCTTTCCCTAGGTAGGCTTTTTGTTCTGCCCACTCACATTTTTTTTTTTTTTTGTCCTGCTGTTTCTCAGTAGGTCTGCCCTAACCTTTCATAAATATGTAGGTTAAAAAAAATCACTTCAGGTCATATTTTGCAAAACTGATGCATGCAGAAAAAAGGCTAACTATGCCAAATTATACCAAGCAGAAAAAAGCATTAAAAATGGCTGAAAATTGACTCTTTTTCATGACTGTCTTTCAACTAAGGATCAGATCATTTAAGCATGGGAAAACTAATCACTAACAACTGGTCACTAGGAAAAAAATTGTTGGGTTGGTCAAAGGAATTTATTAAAGTATGGAGAGAATGTGATATTCACTGGCAAAAGGAATCTATTACATAGCTTTTAAGTTACTAAAAGAATAAATGAAATCTTATTTATTATTTATAAAAGTAGATCTGGGCAGTTCCAGGGGTGGATCCAAGATGATTGAATAAAGTCAAGAAATTGCTTGAGCTCTCCTAGTTTCTTTCAAAAACCACATAAAACCAAGCCTCTGAACAGAGTCTGATAGAATGTGACCCCTTTCCAGCTCAAGATAGACTGAAAAAATTTCAAGACAGATCATTCTCACTGGAGTGAAAAGGGTGTTAAGCCTAGCACAGACAGTCTCTGGGAAAGCCAGTGAGAGGGTCTTAATCACAGCAAATCTGCAACAGCCCTTCAATCCTGGCTCAGGTGAGGAGCACAGCATGGGGGCAGCTTCCAGTCCCAGCTCAGAAGGCAAACTCTGGGAAATCAGGCTGTTTTCTGAACAGAGTAGGCAAAACTACCCCTTATAAACAAAAGGGCCTCAAGGATCAGAGCTACACGGGGAGCTTGGGACAGCACCTCCTTTATCCCAAGAGTAGAATTCAACTTTAAAAGGAAAAGGAAAAAAAAAAAAAGAGAAGAAGAAAAGAAAAGAAAATGAGCAAGAAACAAAAGAAAACTTGACCATAGAAACTACTATGATAACAGGGAAGACCAAAACACCAACTCAGATGAAAGAAGAAATTTCAGTAAGATAAACAGGTCTGAAGCCCAAAGAAGCTTCTTGGAAATGCTCATAAAAAAACTTCAAAAGGCAAATAAGAGAGGTAGGAAAAAATGATAATAGAAATTAGAAGTATGCATGAGAGAGAGTCAATAGTTTGGAAAAGGAAGGGAAAAATTGTCTGAAAAAAACAACTGTTAAATCAAATGGAAAAAGAGATAGAAAAGCTAACTGAAGAAAGTCACACATTAAAAACTAGAACAGGACAAATGTGAGCTAATGAATTTGTGAGAGAGAAAAAATTAGTCAAATAAAATAAAAAGAATTAAAAAATAGATGAAAATGTGAAATACCTCATTGGCAAAACACCAGACTTGGAAAATAGATCCAGAAGAGAAAATTATTGGCCTACTTGAAGACCATGACTTTGGGGATCGAGATAGCATTCCACAAGACGTCATTAAGGAAAATTGCCATAATATTCTAGGAATAGAGGGGGAAATACTCATTGAAAGAATACATGGATCACCACTGGAAAGAGATTCCACAAGGAAAACTCAAAGCAAGATTGTTACAAAATTTCCAAAACTATAATCTCAAGGAAAAATAGTGCAAACTTCCAAGAAAAGTAATTCAAGTGTCAAGGAGCAACAGTTAGGATTACCCAGGATCTGGCAGCTTCTACAATAAAGGATTGTAGAGCCTGGAGTACTATATCCCAACAGGCAAAGACCTGAGGCTACAATCAAGAATTTACTACCCAGTGAGATTCAGCATCATCTCTCAGGGGAGGAGTTTCAATGAAATAAGAGACTTTCAATCATTTCTATTGAAAAAAAAACATAACTTAAAAGAAAATTTAATATATAAACACAGGACTCAAGAGAAGAATAGAAAGGGAAATAGGAGAAAAATATATATTTAGGTTAAATTGTTTATATCCATAGATGGGAAAACAATCTCTTGTAACTCTTGAGAACTGTATCTGACACTAGGGCAGATAAAGTCCCCACTATGGACTGAGAGTGTGGTTGTAAATGGACTCTGATGTGATAACATCAAAGAAAAAGCCATTAAGGGTTGGAAAAATTTCCTGCAGGAAAAAGAAGAAAGGGAAGATATAACGGAACAATTAATTCACAGGAAGAGGTGCAAAAGACCTCTTACATTTGAGGCAAAGAAGAGAAGGAGATGAGCATTGTCTGAAGCTTGATCTCATCAGTTTTGGCTTTAAGAGGGAATAACTTAATCATTCAGTTGAATATAGAAATTTATTTAATCCTATAAAAAAGTAGGAGGAGAAAGAGGGGAAAAAAGGGAGGGACAAAATAGAAGGGAGGAAACATTAGGAAAAACTGTAAGAAAAGAGAATGGGTGATAGGAGATAAGGTAGTAGGCAAAGTGGGTAAAAAAAAAAAAAAACACTAGTAAAAGAAGAAGGACAAAAGATAGGAGAAAAGATAGTAGGTGGGACTAGTAAAAAATAAACACACAACTAAGGACAGGGTGGAAAGAGAGAACAAAAGTATATACAGGGGAGAAAATGGAATGGAGAGAAATACAGAGCTGGTAATCATTACTGTTAATGCGAATGGAATGAACTCTCCCATAAAACAGAAACAAATGGCAGAGTGAATTAAAAAACAGAATCCCACAATATGTTGTTTACAAGAAACACATTTGACACAGAGAAAAACATGCAGAGTAGAGGTAACTGGATTTATTAGGCTGGAACAGGATTTATTAGGCTTCAGCTGAAGTAAAAACAAAACAAAACAAAACAAAACAAAAAAAAAAACAGGGGCAGCAAATCTGAGATAAAGCAAAAGTAAAAATAGATGTTATTAAAGGAGATAAAGAGGGAAACTATATCTTGACAAATATATCATAAATAATGGAGAAAGAACAGTACTAAATGTATATGCACCAAGTGGTAGAGCAGGAAAATTTAGAGAACTTTTTTCATTCTCTAAGCCACTTATAGGAAGAAATAGACAGCAAAACTATTTCAGTGGGGGAACCTCAAACTTCCCATCTCAGAAAAAGACAAATCTAACCACAAAATAAATAAGAAACAAACTAGGGAGGTTAATAGGATCTTAGAAAAACCTAGATATGATAGCTCTCTGGAGAAAAATGAATAGGGACAGAAGGAATACACCTTTTTCTAAGCAGTACATGGCACCTACACGAAAATTGACCATATTAGGGCATAAAAACCTCACAATCAAATACAAAAAGGCAGAAATAATAAATGCTTCCTTTTCAGACCACAATGCATCAAAAATTATATTCAATAAAGGGCCAGGGAAAGATGGAATAAAAGCCAATTGGAAATTAAATAATTTACTTCTAATGAATAAGTGGGTCAAACAACAAATCACAGAAACTATCCATAATTTTATCCAAGATATTGACAATAATGAGACAACATACCAAAACCTATAGGATACAGCCAAAGCAGTCCTTAAGGGTAATTATTTATCCCTAGATAGATACATAAATAAAATAGAGAAAGGGAAGATCAATGAATTAGGCATGCAAATAAAAAAAAAGCTAGAAAAAGAACAAATTAAGCCCTCCCCAATTAAATACCACATTAGAAATATTGAAACTCGAACTTGAAGGAGAGAATAATAAAATGGATATTAAGAAAACTATTGAACTATTAAATAAAAGCAAGATTTGGTTTTATGAAAAGAACTAACAAAGTAGACAAACTTTTGGTTAATTTAATCAGAAAAACAAAGAAAAAAACTAAATCAGCAGTCATAAAAATGAAAGAGGTGAACTTACCACCAATGAAAAAGAAATTAATGCAATAATTAGGAACTATTTTGCCCAACTCTATGGCAGCAAATCTGATGATCTAATCAAAATGTATGAATATTTACAAAAATATAAATTGCCCAGGTTAACAGAAGAGGAAGTAAAATACTTAAATAGTCCCCTTTTAGAAAAAGAAATTAAACAAGTCATTAAAGAATTGCCAAAGAAAAAATCTCCAGGGCAGGATGATTCATAAGTGAATTCTACCAAACATTTAAAGAAAAATTAATTCAAATGCTTTGTAAAATATTTGGAAAAATAGATAAAGGAGTACTGCCAAATTCCTCTATGATACAAATATGGCACTGATACCTAAATTTTGAAGGGCCAAAACAGAGAAAGAAAATTTCAGATCAAGTCTAATTTGGTTTATTTGTTCAGTGCCATCCCAATCAAACTGACAAAATATTATATTCTATAACTAGAAAAAATAATAACAAAATTCATTAGAAGAAAAAAAGTCAAGATTATCAAAGAAATTAATGAAAAAAAACAAAAACAAAAACAAAGGATGGTGCCTTAGCAGTACCAAACTTAAAAAACGTTTTTGATAATCCATTGTTTCTTTACACACTTGTTACCTGACACAAATACCTTAGGATTGGGAGCAAAGAAAAATATAACATTTTAAGTTCATAATTTAAAACTCATTGGTTTAGAGCATGTTGCTTATGTAATGGGGTTTTCAGGAATCATTTGGGTCTCATCAAATGTTGCATCTTATAAGACTTTAGGAGTCAAGGTAGGAAGGAAGGAAGAGAGGGAGAAAAATATGGAACATGAAATTTTGCTCTTTTGCTAGAAAACTATCTTTGCATTTATTTGGAAAAATAAAATGCTATTAAAAAAGAGTCAAAACAGCTTCAGTGGCTCTCTTCTTTCACTTGAATCTTTTATACAAATCAGTGAGGATCATATTTTTAGGTTGCTCATATTCTTCACTGATGATAGGTAACTATAATTTTTCTACCTTTGGGGCATCTTCTTCAGAAATTTCTCCATCCCTTCTATCTCTGGATAATTGCCCTGAATAGGGTTTTTCTGGTAAGTGTTTAATAGGTCCAGGGCAGAGCCAAGATGGTGGAAAGGACACATGCTTCTTTCTGAACTTCTCCCTGCACCCTCAACAAATTGCCAAAAATCAGCCTCTGAATTAGTTCTAGAATGGCAGAATTCACAAATATTGGTAGTGCAGCAAATTAACAGCAGAAGATAATTTCAAAGATTGCCAGAAAAGGTCTGTTTTGGTTGGGCACAGGGAGGAGGTGAGGCATAGGACATCAGTGCAGGCTGGGCAGACCTGGGATGGAGTGCGGTCTCCACTGGTTGGTGCAGACTCCATGTTGTGGAGAATCTACCAGGAGGAATCTACACCAGTGTTGGCTACTTTGCCCTGGTTGTAAGCCAGTAGATCAGCAGAGAAGTTAGAAAACATCCAATACAAACAGAAAAGATCAATAATGAATCCCAAAACACCAGAATCTGATCTGGTGGGACCTGGTCATGCCCACCAAGCAATGTGAGTGAATCAGCACTGATCCAGTGCAGTCCTTGTCACTCCTCTGCCACTTCACACTGTCTGTAGAGGAGGCTTGGGAAACTTCCTTTTCCTAAAAGCAGATTAAACTTTTTTTAAAATGATAAAAAGGCAAATTGAGTTCTAACTATAGATAGCTTCTATGATGATAGAGAACAGATTTCAAACCCTGAGGAGACTATAAGCAGATTGTCTCCAGATGAAGGCACAAAAGGTGATATAAGCTGGTCTACATCACATAAGGCTTTCCTAGGGAAAAAAAATTAAAAGGATTTCAAAAGAGAGCCAGAAGAAAAATGGAGAAAGGAAAGAGAAGCTTTACAAGCAGGTCTGGATAAGACTTGTTACTCATTAAAAGATAGATTTGATAAAATAAAAAAAGAAAACTACTCCCTGAAGCACAGAATTTGTGAAATGGAAAAAGTAAAGAACTCCTAGGGGAACAGAATTTGTGAATTGGAAAAGGTAAAAAACTCCCAAGAAAACAGAATTTGTGAAATGGAAAAAGAAAATAACTCCTTAAAAAATAGAATTCAGAATCTGTGGAAAAAAATTCCATAGAAAAAAAATTCATTTAAAAAAATCAATTGAACAAATACAAAAAGAATTTAAAAAATAAATGAAGAAAATAATTCACTAAAAATCAGAATTGAACAAATGGAAATGAATGACTAGATGAAAACATCAAGAATCAGTCAAGGAAAATCAAAAAAATGAAAAAAATACAAAAAATATAAAATGCCTGCTTGGGAAAACAACTGACCTGGAAAACAGATCTAGGAGGACAATTTAAGGAGTATTGGACTCCCTGAAAATCATGATGAATAAAAGAACCTAGAGACTATTTTTCAGGAAATCATCAAAGAGAACTGCCTTGATGTCACAGAATCAGAAGGTAAAATAGCTATTGAAAGAATTCACCGAACGCCTCTTGAAAGACACCCCAAAATTAAAACTCCAAGGATTATTATGGCTAAATTTCAGAACTATTACAATAAGGAAAAAATATTATAAGCAGCCAGAAAACAAAACAAAACAAAACAATTCAAATACTGAGGAGCCACAATAAGGATTACCCAGGATCTAGTAGCTTCCACATGAAAGGATCAAAGGGCCTGGAATCTGATATTCCAAAAGGCAAAGTACCTTGGAATGCAACTAAGAATAAAATGCCCTGCTAAACTTAGCATTTTCTTCCAGGGAAGAAGATGGGCATTCAATGAAACAGGTGAATTTCATGAATTTCTGATGAAAAGATCAGAGCTAAACAAAAAATTTGAACTCCAAAAAATATAGAACTCAAGAGAAGCATAAAAAGGAAAAAAAGAACTCTTGAGAACTGTATTTCTGTTATGGATATACATAGAGAATGCATGCATAATTTGATTTTATTGTTATAATATAAAAAAGCAACTAGAGGTAGAAAGGTAATAGCAACAGAAGAAGGGAAAAGTAGAGGTAAAATGACAGAAATTACAGCTCACAAAGAGGCAAAAGAAACCTATTATATTTGAGGAAAAGAAGGGAGGGGGATGGACATTGTGTAAATCTTATTCTCATCAAATTTGGCTGAAAGAGAAAATATTAGACATATGTGGTTTACAAAGAAAATTCTCTCACTTTATTGAAAAGAGGGAAGGGAAAGGCAAAAAGGGAAGGGCTAAATATAAGGAAAAACAGAAATAGGGGAAATGTATAAAAAAGAGGGAGGGATAAAGGGGAAGGTGCTCATAAGTTAAATACTGAGGAGGAGGGAAAAGGGAAAAGGGAAAAGAAAAGGGAAAAATATAATCTGGGGATAATAAAATGGCAGGAAATACAGAATTAGTAGTTTTAACCATAATTGTGAATAGAGTGAACTCTCCCATAAAGCTGAAGCATAGATAGTAGACTACATTAAAAGCCAGAATTCCACAGTATGTTATTTATAGGAAACATATTTAAAGCAGAGTTATACATATAGGGTAAAGGTAAAAGACTGGAACAGAATCTATTATGCTTCAGGTGAAGTAAAAAAAAAAAAAAAAAAAAAAAAAAAAAAAAAAGGAGGGGTAGCCATACTGCTCTCAGATCAAGCAAAAGCAAAAATTGATCTAATTAAAAAAGATAAAGATAAGGCAGGAAACTATATCTTGCTAAAGGGTACCATAGATAATGAAGCAGTATCAATACTAAATATATATGTACCAAGTAGTTTAGCTTAGAAATTCTTAAAGGAGAAGGTAAGAGAGCTGCAAGAAGAAATAGAAAGCAAAACTATAATGGGGGGAGATTGCAACTTTACTCTCTCAGAACTAGATAAATCAAACTACAAAATAAATAAGAAAAAGTTAGATAAATAGGATACTAGAAAATCTAGATATGATAGCTCTTTGGAGAAAAATGAATGGAGACAGAAAGAAGTACACTTAGTTCTCAGACGTTCATAAAACCTATACAAAAAACTGACCATATATTAGGACATAAAGACATCAAATTCAAATGCAGAAAGGTAGACATAGTAAATGCATTTTTTTTTCAGATCACAGTGCAATAAAAATTACATTCAATCAAAGGCCAATGGAAAATAAACCAAAAAATAATTGGAAATTAAACAATCTCATCCTAAAGAATGAATGGGTGAAACAGCAAATCATATACACAAATAATAATTTCATCCAAGAGAATGACAACATACCAAAATTTATGGGATGCAGCCAAAGCAGTAAAAGGGGAAATTTCATATGTCTAGTTGCTTACTTGAATAAAATAGAGAAAGAGAAAATCAGTGACTTGGGCTTACAACTAAAAAACAAAACAAAACAAAAAAAAAAACCTATAAAAAGAGCAAATTAAAAACCACCAATCAAATATCAAATTTGAAATTGTAAAAATAAAGGAGATATTAACAAAATTGAAATTAAAAAATTATTGAAATAATAAATAAAACTAAGAGTTGGTTGTATGAAAAAAACCAACAAAATGGATAAACCTTTAAGAAATTTGATTAGAAAAAGCAAAGAAGAAAATCAATTTGTTAGTCTTAAAAATGCAAAGGAAGAACTTTCCATCAATGAAGAGGAAATTACAGTAATAATTATGAGTTACTTTGCCCAACTTTCTGCCAATAAATTTGACAACCTAAGTGAAATGAAGTAATACCTACAAAAATACAAATTGCCTAGATTAACAGAAGAGGAAATAAATTATTTAAATAGTCCTATTTCAGAAAAATAAATAGAAGTTATTAGTTAATTCCCTAAGAAAAAAATCCCCAGAAACAAATAGGTTTACATGTGAATTCTACCAAATATTTAAAGAACAATTAACTCCAATACTACATTAACTATTTGAAAAAATAGGGAATGAAGGGCTCCTAACAAATTACTTTTATGATACAGACATGATACTGATACCTAAACCAGGTAGGCTGAAAACAGGGAAAGAAAACTATAGACCAATCTTCCCAATGAATATTGATGCTAAAATCTTAAATAAAATATTAGCAAAGAGATTCCAGAAAATCATTTTCAAGTTAATACACAATGATCAAGTAGTTTTTATACCAGGAATGCAGAGCTGGTTCAATATTAGGAAAACTATTAGCATGATTGACTATATCAATAACCAAATTAACAAAAAAAATTGATTATCTCAATAAGTGCAGAAAAAACATTTGATAAAATCCCACACCTATTCTTATTAAAAACACTAGAGTATAGGAATAAATGGACTTTTCCTTAAAATAGTAAGTAGTATCTATCTAAAACCATCAGTGAGCATCATATGTAATGGGGATTAGCTGGAACCATTCCCAATAAGAGCAGGAGTGAAATAAATTTGCCCACTACCACCATTACTATTCAATATTGTATTAGAAATGCTAGCTTTGGCAATAAGAGTTGAGAAAGAGATTAAAGAAATTAGAGTAGGTAATGAGGAAACCAAATTATCACTCTTTGCAGATGATATGATGGTATACTTAGAGAACCCCAGAGAATCTACTAAAAAGCTATTAGAAATAATCCACAACTTTAGCAAAGTTGCCGGATACAAAATAAATCCATATAAATCATCAGCAATTTTTATACATCACTAACTAAATCCAACAGCAAGCGATTCAAAGAGAAATTCCATTTAAAACAACCATCAATAGTATAACATATTTGGGCTATCTGCCAAGGGAAATTCAGCAACTATATGAACAAAATGATAAAACACTTTCCACACAAATAAAGTCAGGTTTAAACAATTGGAAAAATATTAAGTACTCTTGGATAGGCCAGCAAATATAATAAAGATGACAATACTACTTAAACTAATTTATTTATTTAGTGCTATACCAATCAAACTCCCAAGAAACTATTTTACTGACCTAGAAAAAATAACAACAAAATATATTTGGAAGAACTAAAGGTCAAAAATTTCAAGGTCAAAATCAAATGAAGGTGGCCTAGCTGAATCAGATCTAAAACTATATTATAAAGCAGTGGTCATCAAAACCATTTGGTACTGGATAAGAAATAGACTAGTTGATCAATGGAATAGGTTAGGTTCGTAGAACAAAATATTCAATAACTATAGCAATCTATTGTTTGGCAAACCCAAAGACCCTAGCCTTTGAGATAAGAATTCGCTATTTGATAAAAACTGGAAAAATATCGAATGTTCTTGGATAGGTCGAGTGAATATAATAAAGATTATAATACTACCTAAACTAATCTATTTATTCAGTGCCATACCAATCAAACTCTCAAGAAACTATTTTACTGACTTAGAAAAAAATAATAAAACTCATCTGGAAGAACAAAAGGTCAAAAATTCCTTCCTTAGGGATTTATGACCAAAGAAGAACTAGAAATCATTATTGATCACAAAATAGAAAATGTTGATTATATTAAGTTAAATAGTTTTTATACAAACAAAGCTAATGCAGACAAGATTAGAAGGAAAGCAATAAACTAGGAAAACATTTTTCCATTCAAAGGTTATGATTAAGGCCTCATTTTAAAAATATTTAGATAATTTACTAAATTTATAAGAAAGAAGCCATTCTCTAATTGATAAATGGTCAAAGGATATGAACAGACAATTTTCAGATGAAAAAATTGAAACTATTTTTAGTCATATGAAAAAGTGCTCCAAATCACTCTTGATCAGAGCAATGCAAATTAAAACAAGTCTGAGATATCACTACACACCTCTCTGATTGGCTAAGATGACAGAAAAAGATAATGACGAATTTTGGAGGAAATGTGGGAAAACTGGAACATTGATACATTGTTGGTGGAACTGTGAATGGAACTAACCATTCTGTAGAGCAATTTGGAACCATGCTCAAAAAGTTATCAAGCTATTCATACCCTTTGTTCCAGCAGTGTTACTACTGGGCTTATATCCCTAAGAGATCTTAAAGGAAGGAAAGGGACCCACAAGTGCAAAAATGTTTGTGGCAGCCCTTTTTCGTCAGGCTAGAAATTGGAATGGCTGAATAAATTATGGTATATAAATGTTATTGAATATTATTGTTCTCTAAGAAAAGACCAACAAGATGATTTCAGAGAGGCTTGGAAAAACTTACATGAACTGATGCTAAAATGAACAAAACCAGGAGATCATTCTACATGGCAACATGAATACTATACAATGATCAATTCTGATAGTTGTGGCTCTCTTCAACAATGAATTGATTTAGACCATTTTCAATTTTTCAGTAATGAAGAGAGCTAACTACACATAAGGAGAGGACTTTGGGAACTGAGTGTCGACCACAACATAGCATTTTCACTCTTTCTGATGTTGTTTGCTTGCATTTTTGTTTTTTATCTCGGTTTTTTTTTTCTTTTTAGATTTTTGTTGTGCAGCAAGATAACTATATGGATATGTATACATATATTGAATTTAACATATATTTTAACATGTACTGGAATCCCTGACATCTAGGGGATGGGTGTTAGGGGAAGAAGGAGAAAATTTGGAACAGAATATTTTGCAAGGTCAGTGTAGAAAAATTATCCATGCATATGTTTTGTAAATAAAAAACTATAATAAAAATGTTTAATAGTGGGATCTGCAGAGTAAGAAAAAGGAAATGTATACTCAATGCACATTAATGTTCAATCTGCATTATTAACATTTTCTCCATCATTTTCTTAAATTTAGGCAACTAAGAAAATATTCAACCAAGAAAATAATCAAACCCTGATTTGTAGCCTTGGCTGATTTCAGAGATATAAATACACAAATAATAATACTCACACAAATGACACAATAGTCATTTCTTAGAGATGGTTGAGCTCAAGAACAGATCAGATCCTGACTCTGCCTATGAGACGAAAGTAAGTGTTATTTAGGTTCATTAGCTTATCGCAATGATTCAATAAATTGAAGCTTCACCATATCTAAGGGACCAGTTGCAAAATACTGGCATGGTTTTCAGCTATAGTTATATTATTGTTGAAAGTTTGGGACATATTAGTCATGAATGTTTTATATTGGTAATCAGGGGATTATAAGATTTAATTGAGCCTTTGCTTCACAATATCAGTGTAAAATTTGTTTTGATACATTTAAACATTTTTTATTCTTAAGGAACTTAGGTTTAATTTTGTTGTTTGTTTTTATCATCATCAATGATATATGTCTCCCAAAACAAGAAGTAAGAATAAGTTTGGACAAAGTTTAAAAATTCTTTTCCCGGTGTGTTCCTGTTTAGAGATAGGGCTGAGAAGTAGGGTTACATTTCTTTTCTACCATGTCCATGTAGTCTTGTTAGTAATAACATATTTCTGGGAGTAACATGTATTGTTGGGGTACGGATGCAAATCCTTAACAAGGATTCAACCACCTCATACAGGGATCCTAAGGATGAGAAAAGTTATCTTAATGAGTTTTAGCTCTAGGATGTATGTTTAAGCTCAGTTTGGTCAGTGAATAGAGAGCTAAAATTAGGCAAAAGAGAAAATTAGGTTCAGAAGTGGGAAAAAAAGTGATTCTTTTTGTTGTTGTTGTTAAAGAACATGAAGTGAGAAATGTAAGGCTTAAGAGTAAGAAAAACCTGATATCCAGAGTCACAAGGATAATGTCTTAGGGAAGACATAAATGGAAAAAATTATTTTACCATAATCACTGGCAACATCCACTTAGTAGAAATTATTATAGGAAAGTCAGAAGAAGTTTTCTAAGGTTATGGATTCATTGTACAAGGGTATTGTATCCCTCATAGACTTATGAACCTGTGTTTAATAAGAGAGTGCTTTCTAGGACTCTAGATTCTTTCATCCATTATTTAAGGGCAGAAAAATTAGATTATAAAGAACTGCACTTTGACCAAGTTCATAAAGTCAAAGAATTAGAATTGAATTAATATCAAAGTCAAAAAGAAGTAGGAGGTTAGGCAGTAGGCCGTCTCAGGACAGACCTAGTATTCTATATAGTAGTTGATGACTTGGATAAGCATTAAACTATAAGAGTCTTAAAATGTGTAAAGCATTAATGTTTTCTAATTTTTTATATTATAATCCTTGTATCATTCCCTACTTAGCATTTGAAAACCTTTAGAGATTGACTTCAAAGTAGCTTTCCAGGCTTATTAGACATTACTTCCTTGGACAAACTCTTTGGTCTAGGCAAAATGACCTTTTTCCCATGATAAGTGACAATATCTCCTTGATCAGTATCCTTGCACAGACCATATCTTATTTCTTTCAAAACTGTTCAAACACCATCTCCAAGGGTTTCTTATTCCTTTCTGATTCCTTCAGGTGTTAATACCTGCCTATATTGCTTTTGCTTCATATTTTATTTTTGTCATATTTGTATGTGTGCTTATTGCTTTGGATAGAAAATAGATTCCTTTAGCATGGGCACTGTAATTTATTTTTTTATTTTTTTGGCTTTTATGTCTCCAGTGACTAACATAGTGCGGGGTATGATTGGTGCAAATAAATATTTGCTTTTCATTGCCTTGATTCTTTGTCCTAAATTATTTCATAAAATATTATACATGCATCTTCTAGGTGACTATTTCCTTGTCTTTCTCCAAATCTCCTTCAGGGGAAGGATTAGAGAGATAATTCCTCAAGAGAGAAATTAATGCTAAGTATTAATTACTTAGCTACACTAAAGTCATTTCCCTTTCCTTTAACTGATAGGGAACTTGGGCACGATGGGAAATTCTATAAGGTCTAATAGATGGTGAGCAGCCATTAATGTTTAGAATGCTTATCTAAGCAGGTAGATCTGGTTAACCTTATGCCCAGCTATTCCATTAAGTCTGTATATTTCTCAAAAATAACCCATCAAGTCAGTATGCTCACTTTGTGCAACTCAATTCTTGAACCCAGAACAAACTACTCATTTCACATATTTCTTCTTTCCCTTCTTTTTCCCTCCTTTCCTTTTCTCTTTTTTTTACCTTCTTCCCTTCCTCTCTTCCTCCCTTTCTCTTTCCCTTTCTTCCTTCCCTCTTTCATTCATTCTTCCCTCCCTTCCTTTTTTCCTTCCCTTGCTTCCCTTCTCCTCTCCTTTCCTCTCTCCCTTTCTCCTTTCTTTCTTTTCTCCCTCCCTTTATTTCTTCCTCCTTCCCTTCCTTCCTTTCTCCTTCTCTTCCTCCCTCTCACCCTTTCTTTCTTCCTCACCCCCTCCCTCCCTCCCTTTCTTCCTTCTATTAATCTGGAATCAGGAAGACTTAAATTCAAATTCCATCCCAAATACTCACTAGCTCTGTGACCATGGACAAGTTCTCTCCATCTCAGGTATTTTATCTGTAAAATGAGGATAGGAATAACATCTACATTTCATTTCAAATAAAACCAAGTGGGGATCTAATGAGATAATGTTTGTAAAACACTTTGCAAATTTTAAACACTAGCTGATATTATTTCTCATTACATCATTATTAGCATTAACATTATGATAGATTATGAAGGAAATTGAAAGGCAAACAGAAGGTTTTTATATTCAATCATAGATTTTATAGGAAGTCACAGGAGGTTTTTGAATGAGGGAGGCAGGAATTATTTGGTCAATCCTGTTCTTTAGGAAGATCATTTTGTTAGCAGAGTGTAAAATGGAACTTCTTTGAGGTACTTCTACTATTTTTAAGAAGATGGGATTTGCTTTGAGTGCCTGCAGAAGTATCCTATTCTACGAACCAGAGATTAGGCCAGTATTCTAGAAGTTATAAGTGAAAAGTAAATTAGTATTAATTACATTGATTTATTTTGATTATAATGCTAAGGTAACTTCTTTAAGAAAAGCTGGCCTTTAAAGCTAAGAGAATAACATAGATAGGCTCTTCAGGTAGTTTGATAACATGCTATCATTTAGTAGCATTTAATATAAAGTATTAAAGTAATAATAGGATATAAGAGATTTTAAAAGCTGATTCTCTTTTCTGGCAACTAGAAAAATGTTGGTTTGAGGTTAAGTTCTTTTCAGTCTTAGTGGATAATCCCCTCCTCTTTTTTTGTTTTCTAAGTTTAATAATGGAATCTTCTAAGGAATGACTGGAATGACTGCTAACTCCAAATCACAAGTTCCTCTTTCCCAGTAGGTTTTCTGGTTACAAAAAAGCACCACATATAGAACAAGTACTTGTGGGGAGGGTTAAGAAAGATTTGGATAAATGAACTAGTCATGTGATTTATTTTTACCAATTAAATTATGTTCAAAATAAATTTCTGTACTTTTTTGTTCCTCTTTTCTATTTAAAAATCAATTCCATAAATCACTCCTTGCCTCTGACATCAGATTTCATACATAAATACTAGCTTTCCAAATTAAATAATAAATGTTCAGCAACTTTGTCCTAAGTTTTAATTTCAGATAATTAATTTTAGCGCAAGTGAGGTCCCATGGTCCTATAAGTATAGTGATAAGAACTAGAATTCTGATGACTCACAGTTGGTGTGCATGTGGTCAGTAGAAAATTGTAAATAAGATGCACATAATCATCCATAAAATGAGATCTAGCCACTTCTAATAAGAAATCCTTTTATAACTCAGGTCAATCTTGGAAGGGAGAGATGATATAAATGGTTATCAACATGGTTTTCCATTGGCTCTGACACTGAAGAGAAGAGGGGATTGATGTCATCAGGTATTGGTATTGGGAGGGGGGCTATAAGTGACTTTTGTTCTAACAATAATGTAGATCCTATGAAAGAGAGTGGGTGGTAATAAAGCTCCTATGTGTATCCATGAATGCAAGATGTTGGAAAGGAGAGATGCTTCCAGGGGATCTTGCTCAAAATCAGATCATAAGTTATCTGATGGGCAGAGCTTTGATTCCCTGAAGAAGGGAATTAGAATATATATGAGCTCTCCCAAATTCTCTTCCAAAAACTTTAATACTTCAAAACAAATCCTGGAGTGACAGAAAAAAACAAAAGGAGGGGCTGAAATAATTTTCTAGCACAAGATAACCTAGAAGGTTAATAAGAAAAGTTTGTCTCACTGAGGTGTGAATGGAACACAGTCCATTGCAGGTTATATCCCAGAAAGTTAGAAGCAGACCTTGGAAGTGACTGAATTGAGCAGTGGTGATTTTGGGAGCTTTCAGCCCACAAACAGTAAGATGGTAAGGCAACTGGGCAGAAGGAAAATATAAAACATTCTTTGTTGGCACCAGGTTTCAGTCCCAGTGTGAGGAGGAGCATTAATAGATTAAAACCTGTGACCTGAAGGAAGTAGGAACCATGGTCATAACAACAAGGAGTAGAGTTCTTCTGTTACTCAAATTTAATTCCAGCTCAAAGAAAAAAAATGAACTTGATCACTAAGATTTAAAAGAGCAACTTAATCTTCATCTAGTCTTTTTCTAGCTGTCAGAAAAGCAATAACCATGTCTCCTTGGAACAATTGAAAACGTATAGACCTCCAGAATTTGATCTGAAAACAGCATCATGAAAAACTTAAACCTTGAGACACTACTCTTTCTACCAGAAATGGGAATTAAATTTAAACATAAAATTAAAAAGTCAAAAAATGGTCTAAAAAACTTAGCAAACTACAAAATAAGAATCTGACCATAGAAAGTTACTATGTTGACAGGAAAGAACAAAACAAAAACTCAGAAGAAAAAAAAAAGTCAAAATAGCTATCTGTAAAGCTACAGAGAAATTGGTCTCAGACCTTAAAGAATAATTCATTGGAACAAAAGGTTTGGTAATTGTCAATACTGTAAAATTACCTATACATATAACTTTTAAATAAGAAGCTATTAAAAAAAGAATAATTCTTGGGAGATCTCATAAAAAATTTAAAAATCAAATAAGTAGAAGAAAAAATTTGGAAAACTAAGAATGAAGCAAGGAAAATATAAAACAAAATTTTAAAAATATAAAATTTTCTTGGTAAAGAAGGCACAGAAAGGCCAAATGGTACAAGAGGCATAAAAAGCCTGAAAGGAGCTGCTTCAAAAATACAATCATTCAAATGACCTCCTGAAGAAAACTCTTTCTTAAAATTTAGGAATGGGAAAATGAAAACTAAGACTCTAAGAGACATCAAGAAACCATAAAACAAAATCAAAAAGGAAGGGGGAAAAAAGAAGAAAATGTGGCAAATAGAGCAAGGAGAGATAAATGAACAATTATTAAACTATCCGAAAGCTGTAATCAAAAGAAAAAGAAAGATAGCAATCAAAATGCCAAAACATATTTTATAGAGAAAAAAATATATATAAAATTTATTTGGAAGAACAAAAAGACAAGAATACCAAGAGAACTGATGAAAAAAATTACAAAAAATGGTGGTTTACCAGTATCAGACCTAATACTTTATTATAAAGTAGTATATTATAAAACATATGGTACTGGTTAAGAAATGACTTGATACATCAGTTGAATAGTTGAAAGATACATGATACAATAATCAGTGACTATAGTAATTTAGTTTTTGATAACCCCAAAAGTTTTGGGATAAGAACTCACTATTTTGCAAAACTTGTTGGGAAAATTGGGAGATAATGTGTCAGAAACTCAGTATAGACCAATGTCTCACAAGAATACCAACATAAGGTCAAAATAGGTACATGATTTGGATGTAAAGGATGATATTATAAGTAAATTAGGAGAGGAAGGGATAGTTTACCCTTATGATCTTTGGAAAAGAGGGGAATTTATGGCCAAAGAAGAAAGAAAACATTATAAAATGCAAAATGGACAACTTTGTATTAAATTAAAAAGGTTTTGTACAAACAAAACCAACACACAAAGATTAGGAGGGAAGCACAAAGTTGGGGAAAAATTTACAGCCAGTATTTCTGACAAAGACCTTGTTTCTAAAATATGTAAAGGGTTGTGTCAAATTTACAAAAAAATAAAAGTCATTCCTCAATTGAAAGTGGTCAAAGGATATCAACAAAAAATTTTCAGATGGCTAAACTCAAGCCATCTATAGTCATATGAAAAAGTGCTCTAAATCACTATTGATTAGAGAAATACAAATTAATACAATTCTGAGATAGCACCACCAACTCTCATACTGATTAAAATGACAAGAAAAGATAGTGATAAATGTTGGAGGGCACACAGGAAAACTGGGACACTAATGTGTTGTGGGTAGCATTATGAAATGATCCAACCATTCTGAATAGCAATTTAGAACTATTCCCAAAGGGTTATCAAACTGTATATACTACTTTGGTCTAGTACTGCCACTACTGGGTAGGTATTCCAAAGAAATAATAAAGGAAGGAAAAAAAAACACCTTGCAAAAATGTTTGTATGAGCTTTTTTTGTGATGGTGAAAAACTGAAAAATAAGTAAATACCCATCAATTGGGGCAGGACTAAATAATTTATGGGATATAAAAGTAATGGAATATTATTGTTCAATAAAAATGTTCAAAAATGTTCAAAAAAAAATAAGCTGACTTTAGAAAGGCTTGGAAAGATTTACATGAACTGATGCTGAGCAAAACAAGCAGAACAAGGAAAACATTGTGCATAGTAATAGCAAGATTGTGCAATGTTCAACTATTATAGAATTGGTTCTTCTCAAGTCATGGATGCAAGGCAATCCCAATAAACTTTGGATGGAATGTGCCATCTGCATTCAGAGAGAGAACTATGGATCCCGAATGTAAACTAATACATGTTATGTTCATTTTTTTTCTTCTGTTTTTTTTTCTTCTTGTGTTTTTTTCCTTCTGTTTTGATTTTTCTCTTCCAACATGCTTCATAAAAAATGTGCAAAAAAAGACAAATGTACATGTATAACCAAAAAAATGTTGGTTTTATGTGCAACTGAGTGAGAATTAAAAAAAAAATTAAAAAATAAAGACTCCAAAAAAGGAGCCATAAAATAATATTTCAAGAAAGTATCAAAAAAATGGCTCTGATATCCAGAACTAGAATGTAAAATAAAAATTGAAAGAAGCAATTAGTCACTTTCTGAAAGAGATCCCAAAATAAAAACTCCAAGAAATAGTAAAATCAAATTGGAAAACTTCAATGTCAGGAAGAAAATATTACAAGCAGCTAGAGAGAAACAATTTAAATATCATGGAGCCACAGTTAGGCTAAGAGAAGGTTAAATATTACATAGGTTTGGTATGTGATATCTCAGAGAGCAAAGGAGCTAGAATTACAGACAAGGATCACCTGCCCAACAAAACTAAGTAAATTTCTTCAGAAGAAAAATGAATATTTAATGAAATAGAGAATTTTCAGGTATTCCTGATGAAAATACCAAAGCTAATTGGAAAATTACTTTCAAACACAAGATTCCTTCCTGAAAAGGATAAAAGTGTAAACATGAAAGAGAAAACATAAGGGATTCAATAAAATTAAGCTGTTTACATTTCTAATGGGAAGATGACAAGTGTAATCCCTTTCTTATTTTTAAAAATTGATATATTTTAAAAGTAAATTGCTATTAAATAGCCATCTATAGACTAGAATTTCACAAAGTCCCCTCTTTGAGCTCCATAGCATCATCAATTATCTTAAAACAAATTGATTTAGAGATAGAAAATTTTTCATAAGAATTGCTTTGACTGCATCTTATAGGTTTTGATGCATTGTCTCATTGTTGTCATTCTTTTGAATTAAATTATCAATTTTTCTGTGATTTGTTGTTTTACCCATTCATAATTTAGAATTAGACAATTTAATTACAAATTGATTTTTAGTCTATCTTTCCCTAGCCTCTTATTAAAAATTATTTTTATTATATTATAGTCTTAAAAGAAGCATTTACTTTTTCAGCCTTTCTGCATTTGATTGTGAGGGTTTTATGCCCTAATATATGATCAGGTTTTGTGTAGGTGCCATATACTGCTGAGAAAAATATCTTCTGTTCCTATTCAATTTTCTTTTTTTTCCCTAATTTTTAATACATGTTGCTTTCTGAATCATGGTGGGAGAGAAAAATCAGGACAAAAGGGAAAAACCATGGGTGAAAAAAAAAAAGCAGTAAACATAACTTTTGTTGATTTACATTTAGTATCCATAGTACTTTTTCTGGATGAAGATGGCATTTTCCGTCCAGCTCTATTGGGATTATTTTGGATCACTAAGCCACTCACTGAGAAGAACCAAGACTTTAATAGTTGATCACTGCACATTCTTGCTGTTATTGTGTTCAGTGTATCCTTGGTTCTGCTTGTTTTACTAATATCATCATCAGTTCGTGTAAATCTTTCCAGGCAATTCTAAAATCAGCTTCATCATTTTTTATAGAATAATAATATTTTATCATCTTCATATACCACAACTTGTTTGGCCATTCCTCAATTGATGTACATCTATTCATTTTCTAGTTCTTTGCTACCAGAGAAAGAGGTGCTAGAAACATTTTTGTACATATAGGTCCTTTCCCCTCATTTATGATTTCTTTGGGATACAGACCCAGTAATAGCACTATTAGGTCAAAAGATATGCTCCAAATTGCTCTCCAGAATAGTTGAAGCAAAGTATAACTCCTATGAACTATATGATTATTAAGGTAGTTAGAAATAGAATATTTATAGACAAAGATAATGGGTAAGAATAAACTATAATGAGATTATATCTAAAAAAACAAAAATAAAAATAAGAAAGAAGGATGCAAGGGAAGAAGGGAAAAGGAAGAGGTAGAATGGTATCAATCATTGCATCTAAAAAAAAAGTTCAAAAGAGCTTAAAAATAGTGAGAAAAATGAGTGCCGTGTCAGGTAACACTTAAACCTTAATAGCTTTAGAATTGCCTCAAAGAAGAAATAGCACACTCAGTTGGTTATAAAAATCTATCTTACCTTTTAGGGAAGTAGGATGTGAAGGGGATAAGAGAGAGTGGGAGGGAGCTGAGAGAAGGGCAGGCCAATTGGGGAAGGTGGTAGTCAGAAGCAAAATACTTTGGAGGAGGGTCAGGATGGAAGAAGACAGAGGAGAAATTGAAAAATAGGAGGGAGAAGAATACATGGTTAACAATCATAAGTATAAAAAAATTATAGCAATTTTCTTTTTACTTACAGTAAGATCTTATTACTTAAATATAGAGATAATGGAATCAAATTTATAAGAATAAAAGTTATTGTCCAGTTGATAAATGGTAAAAGGATATGAAAAGTCAATTTTTAGGCAAAGATATTAAAGGCATCTACTCATATGAAAAAAAATCTTCTAAATATTTAGTGATTAAAGATAGGTAAATTAAAACAACTCTGAGGCATCATCTCAAACTGTCAGATTAACGTGACAGAAAAAGAAAATGATAAATCCCGAAAACCCAACAAAATAAACATTTCATTAATTTGATTAGAAAAAGGAAAGAAGAAAATCAAACTGTTAGTCTCAAAAATGAAAAAGGGGAACTTTCTACCATTGAAGAGGAAATTGGAGCAATAATTTGGAATTATTTTGCCCAATTTTATGCCAATAAATTTGATAACCTAAGTGAAATGTATGACTACCTCCAAAAATAGAGACTTCCCAGATTAATAGAGGAGGAAATAAATTTCTTAAATAGTTCCATTTTAGAAAAAGAAATAGAACAAGCTATTAATCAACTCCCTAAGAAAAAAAATCCCAGGGCCAGATGGATTTGCAAATGAATTCTACCAAACATTTAAAGAACAATTAATTCCAAAAGTATGCAAACTATTTGAAAAGATAGGAAAAAAAGAAGTCCTACCAAATTCCTTTTGACACAGATAGAAATGATTGAAAGACTCTTATTTTATTGAAATTCTATCTCCTCACCTGAAAAGTGATGCTCACTTTTGCTGGGTAGTTAATTCTTGTTTGTAAACCCAGGTCTTTTGCCTTCTAGAATATAATATCCAGGCCCTCTGATCCTTTAATGTAGAGTTGCCAGATCCTGATAATCCTGACTGTGGGTCTTTGATGTTTGAATTGCTTTTTTTCTGGGAGCTTGCAGTAATTTTCCTTGAGATTACAGTTCTGGAGTTTGGCAGTGTTCTTCTTTGGGGTTTTCCTTGTAGGATTTCTTTCCAAAAGTGATCAATGCATTCTTTCAATTACTATTTCCCTCTGTTGCTAGAATATCAGGGCAGTTTTCCTTGCTCTCTCAATAATGCTGTCTAAGATTTTTCTTTGCTTAAAACCTTCAGGTAGACCAAATTTTTAAAAATTGTCTTTTCTGGATCTATTTTCCAGGTTGGCTGTTTTTCCAGTGAGGTATTTCATATTTACTTCTATTTAGTTTGTTTGATTCTTGATGTCTCATTCAGTCATTAGGTTCCATTTGCCCCATTCAGCTATTTAATGTGTGATTTTCTTAAGTAAACTTTTGTATATCTTTTTATATTTTATTAACATTAATTTTCAAGATGATGTTGTCTGCATTGAACTTTGTTTTTTTTTTTTTTGCATTTGGCCCATTGTATTTTTTTAAGGAATTGCTTTCCTTTTCTAAGTTGTATACCTCTCTTTTCTTTTCTTTTTTTTCTTCTTCTACCTCTCTTATTTACTTTTAAAAGGGTTTTTTTAATGAGTATTTCCAAGAAGCTCTTTTGGGATTGAGACTAATTCTTATAACTCTTTTTGATTTCCTCTGTGGACATTTTGACTTCTTCTGAGCTGATGTTTTGGTCTTCTCTGTCATCATAGTAGCTTTCTAGGATCAAGGTTCTTTTCTCTTTCTTGTTCATTTTATGTTGGAATCCTCACAAACTGTTAAGTCATTAGAATTGATAGACAATAATTATCTAATCTAGCATGGTTCAGTATGATTGATCTGATCCTACAAGCAGATGTTATGGACCAGAACTTGAAACAAGGTACTAAGTGGAATTGAGGAGACAATGTTTAAATCTAGTTTAGAATTGATTTAATCCTACAACAAATAATGCTTTCCCACTGATATAATGATTGGAATGTACTCAGTGAACAGCATATAAGCAAGAAACTCTCATGGCCAAGGAGCACTCTGGGAGATACAGAAGCCCACAAGCCCACTCTTGGAGGTAGAGTCAGATTCATTCCGTCTTCCACCTTCGTGCTGGCTGGAGGCTGAAGAAAGCAGAGGCAAAGGACAAGCTGCAAGAGCTCTTGGAACCAAGCAGAGAGATAGACCTCTAAGAAAGCTACCAGGGCCCAAGGAAGGAGAAAATAAATGTTTGGATTTTATCAGCTGGCTGCCTTTGGAGTGATTATTACATAGAATCGAAACTAAGACTGCCTCCAGAAAACCTCCCCAAGAAACCTGCTCTCCCAGAGAGAACCATTATATTATAAAAAAGAAGAGAACACCACAATTTTATTTCCTTTTCTTTTTGTATTTCCTCTTTTTTTTTACTTTTTATTGTCGAACTCTGCTCCTGAGTTAAAGGGGCTGTGTTCCCAAGCTTCCTGTGCACCTCTAAGCCTGGCTTTGAATATAGGGACCCTTTGTGTTTTTATGGAGTAGCTTTGCCTTCTCTTTCTAGGAACATCCTGATTTCCCAGAATTTGCATTCTGAAATGGGACTGGAGGGTGTCTCTTATGAGATAGGACTAAGGGTCTCAATTGTTGATCTGGCATTTTTAAGACCCTCTCACCTGAAGAATTTTTTTTTTTTAAATTTCAGTGTCCTCTTCTGAAGATTAATCCATCATCCATTTTAACATAGTAAGTTTCTATGGTTGATTTATTTGTTCTTTGCAACTTCCTTTTTATTTAATAAGAAGTATTAGTGCAAGCACTTTTAATCATGGGATGGGATAGGAAGATGGTACTTCTAGCTTCACTTCAGCTTTCCTTGCTGATCTGGAACCCTAAACCAAAAGCTCCATTCTCCTGCAAGTAGCAGCTCAGGACTTCTCCATCTCTGCAGCACAGCTGCGTCTGGTGTTCCTAATCAGCTGAGGTTCATTCAGTCTTCCCAGACTCAGGACCTAAGGCAGTCTTGAGGTGAAAGTTTTTGTGATTCCTTTTGAGGATAAAGCCAAACCCAATAACTCTCAGGGATTCCCCCTTGATGTTTCTGTGCAACTAAGCTGGAGGTGTCTGCACTTCACACTAACTAAATCACCCAGCTGGGTACTTTCTTCAGCTCTTCTTGGATAGTACTGCCCCAAGTCATCTTATTCTTTTACTAGTCTATGTTCACCTTGAGGTTGTTCTATTTGGGAGGAAATCTTCAGAGCTTGAAATTTACTAACCCACTCTGTCATTTTCCTGAATTCTCTTTTCTATAGTTTTTATAACACTGTTCTCTTCTTATTCTCCTTCCATTAATCTGAACATTCCTTCTTAATCTCTCTTGCTGGATCTTCATTTAGAACACACCTGATATGCATCAGTGTCCTCTAAAGTTCTGTTTGAGCCCCTTTCTCCTTCCTTTCACTTGGTGATTTCATCAGTTCTCACACTTTCAATTATCAATGCTATATAGATAATTCTCAGATTTATTTTCTCAAGCCTATATATATATGGTCAAACTAAGAAATGGTGTCCAGGTTTAGGATGTAAAAATTCAGGAAGTCTATATTTTCTTTATCTTTCTTTCCTTTTTTTTCCCCTGAGGCAATTGGGGTTAAGTGGCTTGCCCAAGGTCACACAGTTAGGAAGTGTTAAGTATCTGAGACCATATTTGAACTCAGGTCCTCCTGACTTCAGGGTTGGTACTCTATCAACTGTGCCACCTAGTTGCCCCAAAAGTCTACATTTTCAATGAACCCCATCTGATTTTGGATAGCTTAGGATTTTGCTTTTTTCTAGACATGTTGGTGACCTTGCTGATTCAGTTATCCACAGTGAATCACTAATTTCCATCGTTGGCAAAGCAGCAACAAAATCTGAAGGGAATAAGAGAATGGGTCAGAACAAGTGCAGGCAAGGCAGACAAAAAGAAAAGTTGAAACCATAGAATTTACCATAATTTCTTGCAAACATTAATCAGGAGCCTTGGGTTCTGGCTAGTCCCTCTCATCTGCCCTCACAAATAGTTCTGCTATGAGAGGCAATCTTGTGTTGTCTTGAATTTGAAATATCAACCATTGAACTGAAGAGAAGGGGTGACTTAAAATAGATCTTAAAAGAATGTAGAATTGTTTTAGGAGTCAAGGAGTAGAAAATTCATTCTAGGTAGGTGAAATGCTATGGATACATTCAAAGAAACAGAAATAATCATGGGATTTCGTAGGGATAATAAAAATTGAATTAAATAAAGAGCATAAGCAAAAGGTTTATGAAGTATGATAGAACTACATTATAGGATGATTGAATGTTAGGCACAGGATTCTGAATTGAGTCTTCCGAGAAATAAAATCTTTGAAGTTTTGGGAGCAAAGAGTGACACATGGGAATTCTGTAACTACATAGTTTTCCTTTCCTGTTAATATTTATCTTTTCCATTAGATTACAAATATTTTGATCACATCTCTGTATTTTTATTCCTATGTGTAACTGGTGGAATCAAGAGATTCTACTGTTTGAAGATAATAGAAAAAAGGCCTAGGATTGAGAAAGCTGATTTATGGTAGGAAAGTAAGAATTATTGGACATATTTTGTAGTGGACTATTCCACTATTGTATGGTATATGGTATATTGTATGGTATATGGCCACTGTTTGAGACCCCTTTTGGAGTTTTCTTGGCAAAGATATTTGAATGATTTGCCATTGTCTTCTCCAGCTCATTTTACAAATGAGGAAACTGAGTCAAACCAAGTTAAATGACTTTCCTAGAATAACACAGTTAATTAGTGTCTTAGAATAGATCTGAACTCAGGAAAATGTGTCCTTTTCCTTCCGGTACAGGTTCTTTAAACACTGTACCACCTAACTGCCCCATATAGGTCATATAATAAATCACAAACTGAAGAGGTATACAGGACTCTAGAGGATCATGGGGATCAAAGAGTAGGAAAAAACAATGAGTTAGAAATACAATAGAAAATCATGGGATATACACATATGGGAAGTCTGAGAAAAGTAGAAGATTACAATAATGAGTAAATGAGAACAAGAATGCAGATACCAAAGGAAAAAAAGATCATGGTGGGTTGTGAAAAGTCTGAGGAGGCAATGTATTACCAGAAAATTCAAAGGATCAAAAGATCAGAGCCATAGAAGTGGGAGAACTGAAGAGATGCATCAATAACCCCAGAAAAGGTGTATTCTAAGCAAGGTTTTGCTTGAGCTGACAGCTTTTGATATTTTTCCTAGTAGGACAACGACCATTCCCAGGATATGAGATGTCCAGAGTTTATAGGTAGAAGCAGATAAGGAAGTACAGTTGAAAAATAGGGGGAGAAAAGAGACTAGCTCCTAATACATCAGAAGCTTCCCAGAGAACTGAGTATATAATAGATTTTCCGCAAATGCTGTGGTCAACAGACATGCATCATGGTACCCATGGAAACAATGAGAAATATTTTGTTTATTAAATATTATGAAAAGTTTATTCAATATTGAGATTTAGGAAGCTAAAAATATATAAATTAAGGAAATTATTAATTTCTTTAATGTAGAAAGAGTGCTCTTTCATATGTATTAAAAATCTATGTTCAATATTGGATTACTTGCTATCTAGGGAAGGGGGTGGAAGAAAGGGAGGGAGAAAAATTTGGAACACAAGGCCACCCCCTCCCCCAGATGGCAGGATGACCAGTAGATGTTAAATATATTAAAATATAAATTAGATACACAATAAATATACATGACCAAACTGTTATTTTGCTGTACAAGAAGAATCAGACTCTGAAATATTGTACAATTAGCCTGTGAAGGAAATTCAAAATGCAGGTGGGCAAAAATATAGGGATTGGGAATTCAATGTAGTGGTTTTTAGTTATCTCCCAGAGTTCTTTCACTGGGCGTAGCTAGTTTAGTTCATTACTGCTTCATTGGAAATGATTTGGTTGATCTCATTTTTGCATATGTTTTGAAAATAAAAAGCTACTATTTAAAAAAAATCTATGTTCAGTGCTTAAATAATATTTTTGCTTTTATTCCCTGCTGAATAAATTTTTCTAAATTGACCAAATTATTATTAGTGGGTAGGAGATGAGAAGAGAGGCAAAGCGAGCATAACACAAGAGAGCATGTAGTTCATTATATTAGAAATCCTTGTTTTCAGAGAATTATACATGATACAATTAATTTCAATTTTGTTATCATGTATTGGGTTATTTTGCTGTGGTACTATGTCTAAATCAGATATTGCAAAATAATGGATAGCCCACAAGTCCAGCCAAGTTGCTCAAAGTTTATAAAAGAATTTAATATATTTCACAAAACCAGGGAGAATATGGATTTAAAGTGAAATTTGTTCAGTTTATTTAATAAAAGGTTAAGATTTCTCCTCTTGCTGAAAGATACATTGAGAAGGAAGCTATTCTCCCTTTATAGTAGAAGGAAGGATTATGGAAAAACACAAGGGAGATAGATAAGAAAGGTGAGCCAGTTTAAACAACCTTTATTCAAGCTCCAATGAAGC